>NC_071402.1:132249730-132552761 GCF_017976375.1 Cuculus canorus | reverse complement strand
CCCTTCTCCATTCATTTTAACACAAAATGTTGCAAAACTCATTAACATTTGAGAACAAGGTAAAGAGTATTTAATTTCCAGATTGTTTCAATCCTTCTTTCAAAAATAAATACTGAATTCACTATTTCCCAGTCATGTAACAAATGGACTTTTGAAAATTCCGTCTTAATAGACACATAATTGAATCAGTTTTTCAGAAATGTACGGTAGATATCTCTTTTATTTTCCTAACTAAAGCAAGCTACTTTAAATTTTGATTTGATCTTGAAAGGAGTGTTTATCATGCAGTCATTCCCCTTTGCCATTAAACACAAGGTACTGTTTTGATCAGTTTCAGCTTTTTATCAATATTAAGATAAATATCTACCTAGCTGGAAATCACACTTAGATTCCCAGTAATCTCAGTAGCATCATTATCATGACATTTATATCTTTCTTTGGACTAATTTTATTTATGAGAATGCGGCATTTTTTAATATTTCTTTACTCTCTTGCAATACTTAGTTTTCTTTCACTTTGGCAATTCTGCAAGTTTTGACCTTCAAGATGTAATTTTCTTGCTGATTATTACATTTTTGTAGAATCTTGACTCACTTTTAATAGTGTCTTCAAGAAGTTTATTATACTGAAAGACTTCTATAAAGGCTTTTTTCTCCCTTTTATTAAGATACAGTTCTAGACAGCTTTTTATACTGTTGATCTGAGGAAACTTCAGCAATCCTCTGCATTTAGACACTCTCATTTCAATTGGCTTAATAAAAGAAAAAGCAGGGTAAGTTTTCTTTGCCCTTGCTGGGTGAAAATCAAATCAGCTATTGGTCATTTTATCCTTGATTTACTTTAATTTCTCTTTGCTCGATTGTTTCATTCTCTTTGCCAGATGTGAAGGTCTGAAGTTCCTATATCTTCTTGGTCCTGGATGAAGGCGTTGAATGCACCCTTCGTTCACAGATGACACTAAGCTGGGAGGAAGTGTCGATCTGCTTGAGGGTAGGGAGGCTCTTCAAAGGGATCTGAACAGGCTGGATCAATGGGATGAGACCAAAGGTATATGAGGTTTAACAAGGACAAATGCCGGGTCCTGCACTTGGGGCACAACCCTGTGCAGCTACAGACTGCAGGAAGAGTGGCTGGAAAGGTGCACAGAGAAGAAGGGCCTGGAGGTAATGGTTGACAGCTGGCTGAACATGAGCCAGCAGTGTGCCCAGGTGGCAAGAAGGCCAATGGCATCTTAGCTTGTATCAGAAACTGTGCAACCAGCAGGTCCAGGGAGGTTATTCTGCCCCTGGACTCAGCACTGCTTATTCTGCCCCTGGACTCAGCACTGGTGAGACCGCATCTCGAATCCTGTGTTCAGTTCTGAGCCCCTCACTACAAGAGGGATGTTGAGGCCCTGGAGCAACGAAGATGCTGAAGGGTGTGGAGAACAAGTCTTATGAGGGACAGCTGAGGGAACTAGGGTTGTTTAGCCTTGAGAAGAGAAGGCTGAGGGGGGACCTTATTGCTCTCTACAACTACCTTAAAGGAGGTTGTAGAGAGGAAGGTGCTGGCCTCTTCTCCCAAGTGACAGGTGGTAGGACATGGGGGAATGGCCTCAAGCTTCACCAAGGGGAAAAAAAAAAATCACAGAAAGGGTCATCAGGCACTGGCAAAGGCTGTCCAGGTTGTATCACCATTCCTGGAAGTATATAAAAGACGGCTAGATGAGGTACTCAAGAACATGATTTAGTGGCAGATAGGAATGGTTGGACTTGACAATCCTGGAGGTCTTTTCCAACCTAGTGATTCTATGATTCTGTGATTGGTTTAGTGATTACTTCATGGTGTATTTTTTTTGTGTTACAGACAAGTCTTCAGAACTCCTATGGAAAAGCATAGATAGCTTCCTATTCGGTATGTTAGGATTTTCATGCTTTTCTTATGTGTTGGAATGCTACTCTAGGCTCTTTGTAGTGATGCTTAAAAGGTGCTACAATACACAGCAGTATGACACCCAAGTCTCTTTGTGCACTCAGTTCTTAACCATTAAATTACTTATTGCTCGAATGTGTGAAATGTGCACACTAACATTAAGCTGATATTTTGATTACTTTCCTATCACTACAGAACTTACCGTAGACCTATAGGGTAAAATCATCAACTGATTTCGGTGGACTTACGTCTGTCTGTAGTAACAGAAAATCAGCCTATAACTCCCAAGTAAAATTATTGAAATAATTCCAATGAACATACTCTTCTCGAAGAAGCTTTATAGGAAGTTTCTCTCTTAGAAATATATAAAGAGTAAAATGATAAAATATGAACAGAATAAGTTAGTCAAAACCTCATGACAGTTAGATTTGTGGGGAATCTGTCACTCAGAACTCCATTCCTTCATGGCATCCACTATCTTTATTTGATACTATAGCAGTATCTAGCACAAATTCAGTGTAGCTTCATGGCTTTGTCATAATAAAAATAAGAAGACCAAAATAGACACTAAACTAATAGAGCGTATACTTCAAACAAGCAGGGATTTGTCTTAAAAAGCCACTTTAAAATATTCCCAAGGGCTGCCAAACATCTTTATTTGGCATTTAGTTAAAGTCCAAATCCACTAAATTACTAATTTTTCCTCAGCAGTTATTATTGAAGATGTTTGTCTGCATCATTCCCTGAGATATAAATAACCTTAAAGATTTAAAATAAATGGCTTTACTGTGGTTATTTGGCTATATAATTTCATGCTAGAGAGGGATAAGAAAAGAACATTCCCCGATTCTATGGTATCATTTTGGAAGTGTCTGCACTATACATCTTTATCAATGACCTGGATGAAGGGATTGAATGTACCCTTAGTAAGTTTGTGGATACCGCTAACCTGGGAGGAAGTGTAGATCTTCTTGACGGTAGAGAGGGTCTGCAAAGGGATCTGAACAGGCTAGATTGATCAGCTGAGGCCAACAGGTTGAGGTTCAACAAGGCCAAGTGTAGAGTTCTGCACTTGGGACACAACAGCTCTGTGTAATGCTACAGGCTTGAGGAAGGGTAGCTGGAAAGATTCCTGGAGGAGAAGGACCTGGGAATGTTGTTTGACAGCTGGCTGAATATGAGTCAACAGTGTGTCCAGGTGGCCAAGAAGGGCAATAGCATCTTGGCTTGTATCAGAAACAGCATAGCCAGTAGGACCAGGGGAAGTGATTGTGCCTCTGTATTTAGCGCTGATGAGGCCACACTTTGAATACTGTGTTCAGTCTTGGGCCCCTCACTACAGGAAAGACATTGAGGTCTTGCAGCATGTCCAGAGAAGAGTAATGAAGCAGGTTAAGGGGCTAGAGGACAGGTCTCATGAGGAGTTGCTGAGGGAATTGGGGACTTTATCACTGTCTACAACTACCTGAAAGGATGTTGTGGAGAGATGGGTCTTGATCTACAATAGGAGAAGAGGGAATGTCCTCAAGCTGCACCAGGGGAGGTTCTGACTCGATATTAGGGAAAATTTCTTCACCAAAAGTGTTATTAAGCATGGGAACAGGCTGCCTAGGGAGGTGGTTGAGTCACCTTCCCTGTAGGTATTTAATGAATGGGTAGATGAAAAGCTTAGGGGTATGATTTAGTGGTGGACATGTACAGTTGGGCTTGATAATCCTACAGGTCTTTTCCAAGCTTAGGATTCTATTTCTATACTCTTTACTAAGATGCACCAAGTTCAGTTTTCCCTATTAACTCAGGTCTGCTGACCAAAGTGAGCAGGACTGATTCTGTTTTTCAGTTGTTCATTTAACCATGCTCACATCCTAGAGGAATGCAGTAGTGCTGCTACCACAATTCACTTGACCTGCGAAATTTTGTATTCTTTCCCTCTCCAACTTTCCTGTGCATCTGCCTGTGTTTATACAGAGGTTGGGCAAGTTCTGATTAATACTTTTAAGTGCCCTGTAACGTTTAACAAAAATTTACCACAGTTTTGAACAGAAAAGTATGCATCTTTTCTTATTTGTAATATAAAACTCAGCATGTTTTTTTTTCACAACTCCTCTTCCTTACCAACCTTTGCATTCCAAGTTGTTCCTTTTTTATGGGACTTCAAGTTGCAAATGCCTTGCTAATACATGTTTTTTTTCTGCGTTACATCAGTATGCCATTTCTAATAGAAAATGCTGACAGTTTTGTCAACTTTAAACATTCTGCCTCTCTGCAGTGATTGAGAGCAATTTGCAACAGACATACACTCATGTACAACTAGAATAAAATATTGAGTAATTATACTAAATATCTAAAGGTGGGATACAGTTGTAGTTTAGTTTTGGGAGTGTTGTTTTGGCCTTTTTTTTTTTTGGTGGGATTATTAGCATACCATCTTTTGGTAAAGAATTGTCTCAGTACCATGCAACTTGTACTGGATTTTATTTTATTTAATCTCATAATTGTATGCTAATGTTAATTATTTCTTCTGTTTCCCTGCCTTCAAAAGTCTGAATTTTCCTTTTGCTTGTAAAAAGAAGAACTTAAGAGAAAGCAAGACTAAATGAGGCCTTCTCTAAATCTCAATATTACCCCTTACAGAATAAGTCATGGAGGAAGGTTGAAGTTGACAAACTAAAAAAGGATTTAGCTTAGAAACTCTGCCACTACTAACACTACTAACATGACTAACATGAATGTTAGCAGAAAGCCAGATGTATATCTTACGCATACGTCATCATACTGGCTGCTTTCTCCAAGAACTACATGAGTTTCGATTTTGACCAGAAATTCTATCTTGAGTGTAAGAAAAATGTTGCAATTAACTTTTTGTTAAAACTGATTTATCAAATCATATACTCAAACAGAAGTTCAATGTCAATAAATTAAACATCATTATTAAACATGTAGTCATAGATTTCTAAACTAGATATACTTTTGTGAGCATCTTTAAAGCACAGGAGGATCATCAACTCTTTCAGTCATTCCTGCTACAGCACAGCTCTATATTTCTTTCCAGAAGAATAGTTTACGGTTTGAAAAACCTTTTCCTTCACAGAATAAACAAGGACACAAGAAGTTTAATACACCTCTAATTGAAAAATAGCATTCCTACTAACAAGGTAAGCAGTGTCATCTTTGAAAATTTATCCATATTTCTCTAGTGAAAAAATATTTAGTCCTTCAGAAGGAAGGAAGGGACAGGTTTACTGACAGAATTTGTCCTTCCTGTCACGAGTTTTTAGTACTCTTTTCTCTGCTGAGTTCCCGGCTGGTTTAGATTTCTGTAGCTGATGCCAAGAGAGAGTAAGGCATGAACTGTTCCAAAGTCAACAGGTTATCTTAAAGCGTCAGAAAAACAGGAAAATTACGTGTAACAAGCATGTTGTTCTGCACTTCACATGACAAACATGTTGCTGCATAGAGAAGCCAGGAAACTTGACAGGGCTAATAAAAGTTGATTGTATTAGAGGAGCTCTCCAAAGTCAGCTTGGAAAGATTACAAGTCAAAGTTAGTTCATACCTAATAAAATCATTGCCAGATACATGGCTCTTTAAAAGTGACATAACTTCCCAAAATCTCAAGTCAATTCTGACATCATTTTCTTTCCTATCAACTTTTTTCTTTTACTATTTATTGTCATGGTATTCTTCTGTCAAGTCCTTAACGGAAGCATTTTAGGAATAGGTATGTCCAGACAAAGAGGGCATATACATAAACAACAGGAAAAAATTAATGAAAAATCACGCCAAACATAATACACTTATTATAGATTAATGTTATGACAGTGATATAACTGTGCCTTTGTTATTAAGTAAGGCATAATACAAAATATTCATTAGTGTAACTGTAAACAGTTGAGGTCATAATCTGTCCAGCTGGTAAAATTTCTGGCAAGTTGCTGAAATAATGCATTCCTCACGAGATAGTCTTTTTTAGCACTTTGATATTTCATCTGTCCTTCTTGCTCCCATTATTTTCCGATTAGTATAGACAATTATGGTCTTATCTTGTTTATATTTGCTCCTTTTCCTTGTTGCAGCTCAAGGTGATTGTGTAGAACCAAATTATAAGTGTATTGCTGAGAACCCCCCCCTGCTGTTACTCAGATGATATTTTGATAAGAATCTAAGACCATTCCTGTGCTCTCTTAGAAATAAGTACCAAGTGTTTTATGATTCTTCCCTTGATTTCTCTCACATGTATTTAAGCTGCAAAGCATTATTCATGTCTGCACAAAAAGAAAGTCCTAAAATGTGTATTTCCCCACAAATGCAAAAGGATCAATTCTCTTCATGTGTACAACTTATGAATATTCTCCTGCAGTTATCATCATTCATATATATATAGTCTTGAGGTCTAGGGTACGGGTAACTTGCATGGGTCTATAGCAGTAGTTTCCTGCCATCCTTTTGAAGCACCATTACACAACTCGGGCTCATTCATTTTGTACGAATTGTTGATGTTATTAGTAAGTACGTCAAATGCTGTAATCTCATTTTCTTCTTTTGTCATATCTATTAATTTTCTTTTAGGAAGATGCTTCTTAGATTAAATGTATGAACTATATGGCATAAACAAACACATAAAGAGTGAAAATTTGGGATATGTATGTCTTGGGATATGCAAGGAGCAGTGAACTAAACCTGCACATTTTCGTGTGTTATTTACAAGTTTGTGCATAAATTTTTGTTTGTACCTAAGAATAGTTTGGAATTTATCTGAGCTTCTTTCACCATTAACATGCTACGCAACAGCTAAGAAGTCATTCAAATGCTGGGAACTATTATGAGGACATGGAAAACAGAACATAACTAATAGCTATGTCACTGTGTAAATGTTTACAGTGCACAATGTCACGTCCATTTTCCACCACCTCATCCCAGAGGAGGTAAAGTAGAGACATTTTTTAAAAAATAAAGTTAGAAGGAATCTCTGGAGAGTATCTAATCAATGTCCATTTCAAAACAGGGCTAGCTTCAATGTTAGGTTAGGCTGTTAAAAGCTTTGTCCACTCAGGTTTTATGAATCTGAAGGATGGATGTAGACAAATTCTCTCCAGTGCTTAACTACTTTCACTGCGACTTTTTTTTTCCTTAGATATAGGTGGATTTTTTCTTGTTGCAACATGTAACTGTAGCTTCTGCTAGTTCACAATGTACATTGGAAATGAGTCTTCTCTGTGCACCAACATCTTTTGATTCTGAAAGACTGCAGTTAGTTCTTTCCTTGGCCTTCACTCCTCCATCCTATTCACTCAACCTGTCCTCAGATGTCTTAGATGTTTTAGTGGCTCTCCACTGGACTGATTCCAGTTTGCATATCTCTGTTTGGCACCAGAATCTCCAAACTGAACATCATATTCCAGATGAAGTCTTTTAAGTGCCAAGTAGAAGGGAATAATTGGTTTACTTTATTTGACTATATTTTCTTGCTAATGCAGCCCAATATGTGGTTAACCTTCATCAGCATAAGGTCAAAAAAGTGATTTATTTTAAATGTATTGCCCACCATGACCTTCAGGACTTTTTATACTGACATATATTCTACCCAGTCATTTACACCTGTGTATTACTATAAGGGATTTATTTTATTCCAGGAGCTTGCCTTTGTTGAAAGTTGTAAGATTCCTTCCATCTGGAATTCCTCCATCTTGTCAAGGGCCATCCAGAGACTCGATGGTTGCCCTCAGTGTGGTGTATCATTTTCAATCTGTGCAGTTCTTTATAGCTGCTGCATGCTTAATGTGTTTGTGTGTCTATGCATTTGTACATATGTTCGGATCATATATGTTCCACCTGGCTACTGGCTGGACCTGGTGACATAGAACTGCTGCAGCCTCTCATATGTCAGGCTACACAATTCAGCAGTCTTGAACATGCCCGGACTTAGGCTGACCAGTCTGTAGTTCTCTAGATCTTCCTCCTTGCCTTTCTTGAAGAATGATGTGAAACTTGTCTTTTTCCAGTTATCTGAGACCTTTCCAAATTTGCATGATTCTTCAAAGGTATTAGAGTGGCCTAACAATAACATCTACCAGGTGCATGCTGTTTGACCACATTGGCTTGTAAACATGCACATGTAAGTCCCTGACTCCTTCTTCTTCTACTGCAAGAAGTATGTCTCTCACAAACTTTGCAGCTAGAAGCAGAGGCTTAGTTGTCCTTTCATGACATAAAGACAAAGATAAAGGAGGTACCAGGTATTTCAGACTTTTTTGTCATTGGGTCACCCAACCCATGCAGGAACAGGTCCACACCTTCTTTAACCTTTCCCCTGGTGCACTGCAGGTGTAGAAGTGCTTCTAACTACCCCCCACACTCCACACCCTAGTTTTAACTCCAGCCATGGGGTGTTTTTTTTCTAATTCTACTAACTGGTACTCAATTTCTAATGCTCGGAAATGTTTATAGAAGGCCAATAAAAATGATCAAAACTAATTATTTTCTTACCTGCAGAGAATATTTAAGTAGGATGAGACTCTTCAGAATGGCTTAGAGGTAACTTAGCCAGACATAAATCAGAGAATAAACAGAAATCCTTGCCAAGTTACGTTACGGTTCAAGGGGAGAACTGGACTAGTATTTGGAAGACTGGTATTTTGGAGGCTACCACAGACCTAATGACTGTAGGCTTTGGAAATCCTGTGTGCTGAGAACAGTTACAGAGAAAGTGTCATGTGTATTTGATCGCTTCTGATTTATCACTAGATTCTGCTCACGACTACTGCTGGGATATTGGGGCTGGACAGATACTGTATCTGAACCAGTATGTACTTTCTTATCTATCAGCCCTACGTAAACCATCTCTAAAATTTCTTTCAATTATTATGCTGACAAACAGGAAGCAACAATTAGTATCTTCAGAACATTAACATAGTAATAGGTTTCCCCATTCAACACTTCATTCCCTTAGTTCTGATTTACTAACAGAATGTGACATCCACTTTTAACCACCTTGACTGTATAGGACAGAATGCAAAAGATGAAAGAAGGAAAAAGAACAATCTGATTCTGAATATGTGCAAAAATCAGATGTTTCAAGTAAAAAATATGTACATTTTTGATAATGTATTTATATTTTCAGATTTAGAAGATAGTATTTCTAAGAATAAAGATGTGCTAAGAAACATTAAATCTATTACAAATGTTTATAGAAGAATCTGATTACTAACAGATTATTCATCAAATGCTTTTAAAGAAGACTGTCCTTCTTATGCAAATGCTTTGTTTGGTATTCTCTTCTATTTAATTTCATGAAATATTTGTTAAATAGTTGGTTAATCGAGATTATTTTAGAAAATAAAACAAATGTTAACATATTCTTTTTCTTTATAAAAGGAAAGTTTTTCAATGTTCAGCAGTTTCTGAATAAAAATGCTAAATAATTCATGAAGTATTCAAGCTAATGTTTGCAAATATATTAGTAATAAGCTCTGACGTAATGCACTCTCTGATATCCTGTTAAGCCAATCTAGAATTCTTTGCAGAGATCTCAGTTTACTATTGGATTACAAGAGACTTTGGACAGTGACTCCTTCAATCTGTTACTTACTAATACTAATTTATCTTTGGCTATTAAAATAAAAGAGCTGAAGTAAGAGAAGAATGTGTCTCTTATCATTTCTGAATGCCATAAGCACCTCTCTTTACATGTGAGGTTAAGCTGTTGAATTCTAAGGGATTTGTATGTGAACTTTCTTTAAGCAGTAGATAAAGAAAATTAAAGTAATCTATGTGTAAACGAGAAAAATATTCCGCGAACACATGTAGATAAAATTGATTCAGTATACAGCCTGTACCGAAATGAGATCGTGGAAAGTACTTATTTTTTTCTTTTTTTTTTTTCCTATAGCTGTCCTCAGTTCAGGAAACAATTGTTCATTTCTAGCAGTTTCTTTTTCTTATTATGAACAGCCACATCTTCTAGGTTTTCAGAAAATTGTATCCACACCTCTAAGGCTTCTACATGAGCAATAAAACAAAGAAATTCAAAATTGTAACATTTTCATTTGTCTAAAAATTGAAAAAGTATCTTGGGAAATACAATTGAAAGCATCATTTCACAGTTTTGATGTGAATTTTTTGCTACATTACATGAATTCTCTTATGGTTTGGGGAGTCACAGTTAGACTGTGCTCTGCTTATTTGCTAGCAGAATATTTAAAATAGATTGAGGGACATGTAATTGTAGGTAACAGTGTAAAATTTGTAACAGCAAAAGCCCAAGTTCATATCTATGCTTTGTGTTACAACAGCAAAGAACAAGGAAGGCTGATATTGGCATTTGCAATATTCTTTCATTGTGCCAGCTGCTGATGCTCTCTGATTCATTGTAAAGAGAAAAAAAATCCCAAATTCACAAACCTTGGCCATACCAAGTCTTGGCAGTCATAGCAATAAATCTGTAGAAAACTACACAAATGCTGTCTTACAAGAAACCTATGGGCACTTAATAAGCCTTGAATGAGAATTAAATGCCACTTGCTGTAATCTAATATACCTCAGAAAAAAATAGCTCTTAGGTATTGTCTCCATGAGCCAGAGGTAAAAGTTATCATTAGAAGCACGTTGTATCAACCTTCAGTTAAAAGAATAGGCTTTTCCAGAAGCAGATTACTTTCCCTTCACCCCTTTCAAAAACCCTTATCATGGTTCAGCATATATCAGAGTAATCAAGGAATGTCTTCCACAGAGTGAAGGATGTATTAAGGAAATAGGAGATTGCAAAATTTCACGTATTTCAGTCTAACAAAGTCTATTTAAAGTCAGCATTTGTCTAGTTTTCAAAAAACAACAACAAAACATTTCTATCTCATTAATAGCTTCCAAGTGATCAAGACCTGTGTCTTTAAGTTCACATGATTTTGAAACAGAAGGTGCAAAGAGTAAACTCAATATTCAGTACGAGAAAAAAAAGAAAAAAAATGTCTATGCTGGATCAGTCTTGCACTGAACATATTGCTATAGAATTTAATTTACCTTAGATCGATATCTTCACTTAAACTTTCTCAAAGACTGCAGCTCTTTGGGCTCTGCATTTTATTGTGTACCTGTTTCTAAATTAATTGTGTGGGACATTTGGCCAGAATCCTAAAATAAGATTAGATTCAACACCAGGATCTGAGTGTGTCCGATTGCTGTTGACTTTGTCATTATACAAGCAAGATAATATGACTATGATTCATTTTTATCTTACAGGAAACTTACTAAAAAGGATATGGTAAATGTGTAAGAAATGCCTGCTGTGGTAATTCTGGCTTATTTGGTTAGCATCTATGAATAAATAAAGAGCTGAGCTGGTACCACCTTTTAAAGCTATTCTTTTTCCCAGCTGGATGTTAATAGATTATCTCTTTTCTCTGAGGTTTTTCTTTTTATGTGCTCTGGACCAGAATTAACAGATCATTATTCCATGATTTTTGTTTCAGGCTGATGGTACAATACAATAATTGCACAGGCCAGCATACACATTTTGAGGCTTTTCTTTTGGGTGTTTTCAAAGAGAAACAGACCTGACTGTGATGTGTCATTAGTGTAATATTACTATAAATAAAAATGCAGAGCCATTCCCAACAAATGAACCAATGTGTATCATGCAGATTTTAAAAAGAGATGGAAGATCCCTTTACTGAAAAGTAACTGTTATTCATTTTTCCATCAGAATGCACTCTAATCTGAGTTTAACAACTAAGGATTCAGTAGACACCAATTACTATGGCTTCTACTTACCTTTCACATTTATCAGTGATACATGAACTTGATCTAAATAGTTGTAATTTGTCAGGAATTCTTGTACAAAACATAAGTAGGAACAAAATAAGCAAGACAGAGAGTATGAAAATACTAAACCTTAAGGGCAATGGATGTTACTTATTTTTAATTATGTTTCTAAATGTAATTATTTCTGTTAAGATATTCTGCTGATCAATAAACCAAATTCATAATTTTCACTGCAGACAATTATTTCACAATTTTAAATGTTGAATCAGGGAATTTCCTTTAAAATTAAGAGTGAGCAAATATGAAGCATGAAACCAGAATCAATATAATCTTTGACCTCAAACTGGAAGTGTGAGTAGGGTTAAGTAAAACAGAACCGTTCATATTAGGTATCTAGCTACAACCTTCCTCTGGACTCAGGATTCAGCAGGATTTTATCCCATTATAGTTTCTGCTCAATAAACCAGTGGGATGTTTATGGAGAAGCTGGAAGAATGCCAGTCTTTTCTTTTTGTGTTTTCTTTTCGTGTGAGCAGGGGCAATAGTGGCTGGGAGACAGATATGAAGAACAGCTTTAGGACAATAGCATTTCAACTATTTCTATTGTTTCTGCTACAGAGCTGGAAGGACTATGTATCTTTGATGTAACAGGTGGAAGCTGTAAGCCTTCTTTAGGAATGATAACAAGTTGAGGAAAATTGAAAACTGAAGAGATGGGAAGATGGCAGTATGCCAGTTAGCTAAAGTGAGAATATTTTATCCAGTGTCCATAAGTTTTCTGATAATCTTTTTCTCCTGGTTTGCACATGTACCAGCTCTACATTGAAAGAATATTTATAGACGGTAGTATTAAATCTTCATATTTATATTGATTTAATAGTTCTTACATGTAATAATTAATAAAATTATCCCTGGTTGGTTGGGGGGGTATTGTTTGGTTTTTTGTTGTTCAGTTGTTGGGGTTTTTTTAACATGGCTTCTATCCAGTGTTGATTAAAACAGCCCTATTACAAGCAAGGTGAAAGTGCCTGGATTTTTTCAGCTCACTTACAGCTAGTAAGTGATTCCTTCCACCCAAATCATTGTCAGTTCAGTTTTAGTTAATCATAAGGTTGCATTACTTTTCCAAATGTCCCTTATAAATATGAATTTCAAGTACTAGAGAGCTGTTTGTGACTGTGCGTGCCACGCTTTGTCAGAAAACAGTGCTATGCATTAACCCACTCACAGTCACTTTGCAGGTTAAAGCAGTAGAAATTAAGAATTAGCATAAAAAAATAGTCCCTAATGATCTATTAATCTTAACAAGTATGAAAAGTAATGAATAGCACAAAAATACAGAAGAGTACAAAAATGACAAAAATGTTGTTTTCAGGAAGCAAAAATAACATTACTAATAGACTTCTAAAAGAGAAACTATATTTTTCTCATTATAGTAAAATAAGAGATCCCATAATTTTATTTTTCTCTGCTTAAAAGTGAGACTAAATCTGTGTTAAGACCTAATTAAAATTACTTTGATCTGTTGAGGAACACCTTCAGTTGCATGCAGTCTTATTGAAGAGAACAGGGCAGCAGAGTAGACGTGTCACTCTCACTAAAGCTACATGCTAAGATGTACGTTACTGAAAACTTGGGACGAATCCATTGACTGGAGTGTGACTATTGATGGCTACAGGCTGTTCTGAAGGGACAGATGGAGAAGGAGGGCCAGGGTTTTGGCCTCTATATCAGGAAATGTATAGAGGGTGAAGAAAGGATGGGAACTACTGTCCTGTCAGCCTCAAGTCTGTGCCTAAGAAGATCATGAAACGGATCCTCCTAGAGGATATGATAAAGCACATGGAGGACAGGGAGGTGTTTTGAGACAGCCAGCATGACTTTCAGCAAGGGAAAAACAATGGATATAATCTATCTGGAATTTTTTAAAACTTTTGACACAGTCCCCCACAACATCCTTCTCTCTAAATTGGAGAGGTAGGGATTTGATGGGTGGACTCTACAGTGGATAAGAAATTGGTTGGATGGTTGCATTCAGAGAGTAGTGGTCAGTGGCTCAATGTCCTCATGGAGATCCATGACAATTGGTGTCCCTCAGGGGTCTGTACTAGGACCAGTGGTGTTTAATATTTTCGTTGATGATATAGACAGCGAGATCGAGTACACCCTCAGCAAGTTTGCAGATGACACCAAGCTGAGTGGTGCAGTTTCCATTCCAGAAGGATGGGGTGTCATCCATAGGGACCTGGACAAGCTGGAGAAGTAGGCCTGTGTGAACTTCATAAGGTTCAACAAGGCAATATGCAAGGTCCTACATCTGGGTCAGGGCAATCTGTGATTTTAATATAGGCTGGGGGATGCTGTGATTGAGAGCAGCCCCGTGAAGAAGGACTTGGGGCTGCTGGTTGATGAGAAACTTAACATGAGCTGGCAATGTGTGGGCCCGGCCATCCAACCAGTTTTCAAGCCAGGAGAGTGTGTGCCTGTCCAGGCCAGAGGCTGACAGTTTCTGAAGCAGAATGCTGTGAGAAACTGTATCAAAGGCTTTACTGAAGTCCAAGACGACTACATCCAAAGCCTTTCCCTCTTCCAGTAGGCGGGTCACTGTGTCATAGAAGGCTACCGGGTTAGTTTGGCAAGACCTGCCTTTCATGAACCCGTATTGACTGGGCCTGATTACCTGGTTTATCAGAAACATATAAAAAAAGAAATAAGAAAAGAAAAAAAAAGAAAGGGCTGGCAGCCAGAAGCATACACAAAACTTGTATGATCAATTAGATCTCTGCAAATGCTGCTTTTATTTAATCTCAACAATCTCTCCATGCTAAAACAACCCTGTTGAAAAATAATTAAACTGAAATATAAACCCTTGCTTCCTACTCTATTAAGGTTTTGTCAGTCTTGCTTGAAGAGAAGCATGCATTTATTTAGCTGTCAAACTGCAAGAGCTGGTTTGCAATAAGAGAAACTGCTGAATGAGACAAAATGATTGATGAAGGAAAAAGGTCAGTTTCTAAATAAGTATTATCAACAGGGAAAAGCATATACAAAGAAATGAAAATGAAGCTTGTGCCACATTGCAAATAAAACTGTAAATGAACATCTTAATACAAAGCTAGCAAAAATGATTTATTAAGATGTATTTAACTGTATTTTCTGTGTTATTATTTTTAAGGCACAGTAATACTACACAATCATATTTGAGGTACTGGCCTACAACATTTGACCACACTTAAAGTACAAGTGTAAAATCAATTTTCAGCACGTCCATTTATCTCAGCAGTGATGTTAGCTAGCTCTCTAACAGAATCACTCTACTGGAGAGGTTATTTTACTTCAGAGTGGCATTTCAGAAGCCTTAAATGGTCTGAAGAGACAGCATGTGATATTCAGGAATATTTTAGCTATGCTTTCCTCTGAAGAATTATTTACCCTCTGTGGTTACACCAACATAAGACCCTCTCTGTTCTCTTTACACACCTAAAAATATATACAGCATTGTTTTGTTTCAGTATAATTGATTGTTAACCATTCCAAGTTTTTTAATGGAAGCCGGGAATAGAAAACTACATTAAAGATACTGATCTGCTTCTTTTTTTTTAACATTTTGAAAATATTAACTTGTTTCATTCACAATTTTGTAAGTCGCATGTCTAGAGTTTCAAGGTTTATGATATTTTTATCACTGTTTCAAAGACAGTGTTGGTGCTTGTTCTAATGAAATTATAATACAGGTCTTGTATTGCAGAGATTACTAATTAGTAACTATTACTGGCTAATAACGTTGTATTTTAGAACATAAAGGTAGAAATCGGGTATTTTTCAATACACATCAATCCAAAAAATTACCAGTCCTTTAGAATACCTACCCAGACAAAAAAGGGGCTCAAAATTTAATTCAGGTAATGAAAAATGTCTTAAAGCACCTGATGACAATTAAGATCAATATCTAATTAACCTTGAGCAATGTACTATTAAAAATTGGCTACATAGCAAAATATAATGGGTAGAAAAGAAAAACAAAATATAAGTACCTGATGCACATGAATTGAAAGGAATCTAAAAGGAACAAAATGTGTCATCACACACAAAGTTTCTTCATAATAACTAGGTCAACAATCCACAAGAGATTTGAGAAAAGAAGTTAAAGATTCAAAAGCAATGCAAAACCTGCCCACAGTTATGGGAAAATTCATAAAAATTCCTTGGAGAATTCCAGCTATGCCTTTTGATATAGAAGAAATGCAAACTCTGTTACTCATAGGATAGCCAAAGAAGTTAAAATTCTTTGTCTTTTCCAGTAGTGTCACTGTAGAACTAATAGTTCCAAGTATAAATAGCACCTAGTTGAATTCTCAGTGTTATCAGACTACAGCAAACTGCATAGATCAACTCTGATGTGATAAAACAAAGAAATGAAATTGTATCATCATTCATACAGTTTAGAAGCTTTGTGATCTAGTCCTCATTTAACATTATAAAATTTCTAAACCAGAGACTGGAAAAACAATTCAGACTTCAGATTTTTACAGACCTAATATGGGCCCTGAAGTAGGAAGCTCAACTCCATTCGTAGCCACTGCAAGAGAAGGGCTCCCCCAGGGTCTAACTCAGGTGTTTAGCTTCGATGTGCTGAATTGTTCTCTAGAGTATCCCCTAGACAACTGAGTATAAGATAGTTATCATAAGAGAGGCAGCTAAGTTGTGTGCCAGTAGCTATGCCATACAACTATCTTCCTCCTTTTTCATTAAAACATGAATGAAACTATCTCAGAGTGGCATTGTAAGGTGATTCCTTACTTTGAAGTTTCTTTCTTATGACATAGAACACAAATATCCATTTTTCTAAAGGGAGAGAAATCTGCAGTCATAAATATTGCCAAGACAGACTCCCACATACAGGAATTTACTTTAATTAGTGTAGTAATTTTAGCCTTAGGTATCATGTTCATAAGACTAGTTGTGTAAGGAAAATCTCATTTAGGGAAAATATGTAACACACAATCGGTACTAATCCCATAATAATGGTTTTCAAAATACAATCAAGTCCTGCTCTAATATCATCAGACTTACTTTAATTTTCTCTCATAGAATTGTAAAATCATAGAATGGTTTGAGTTGGAAGGGTCCTTAAAGATATTTTAGATCTAATCCCCCAGCCATGGTCAGGAAAACCTTTCACTAGAACAGGTTGCTCAAAGCCTCACCCAACCTGGCCTTGAAATCTTCCAGCTAAAGGGGTATCCACAGCTTCTCTAGGCAATCTGTTCCAGTACCTCACCATCCTCACAATAAAAAATATCTTCCTAATATCTTACCTAAGTCTACCCTCTCCCAACTTAAAACTGTTATCCCTCATGCTATCACTACACCCCCTGACAAAGAGCCCCTCCCCGGTTTTCCTGAAGGCCCCAGTTAAGTACTGAAAGGCTGCCATGAAGTCTCCTTGCAGCCATCTCTCCTCTAGGCCAAACATGCCCAACTCTTTCAGCCTAACTTCATAGCATAGGTGCTCCAGCCCTCTGATCATCTCTGTAGCCCTCCTCTAGACTCACTCTAACAGATCCATGTTCATGTTCTTCCTGTGCTGAAGACTCCAGAACTGAATGCAGTACTCCAGTTGAGGTCTCATGAGAATGGAGTAGAGAAGGAGAAGTACCTCCCTTGACTTGCTGGTCACACTTCTTTTGATGCAGCCCAGGATATGCCTGGCTTTCAGGGCTGCAAGCATAGATTACTAAGTCATGTTGAGCTTCTCGCACACCAACACACCCAAGTCCTTCTCTTCAGGGCTCTTCTTGATACATTCTTCACTCAGCCTCTGTTTGTGCTCGGGATTGCCCGCAAAAGTTAAATTAAAAGAATTAAATCCTCCCCTCAGCATATGCTTTTTCAGATACAGCAATTTCTGTAATTTCCTTCCTCTTAGCTATCCAACATTTTTCCTCTCTCTTCCACATCATCATCCTCCATGAAAGGAAAGAAAAACATTTCTTCCCCTACTGCTATACCTAAATTGTCTTCAGTCTTGATCTCACGGTTTGTGCAATGCCTGCAATTCTTACATTTCTATTTATATATTTCTCATATTTCTATTTATTTATACTGAAAAAAAGCTTGTGGTCTCAGCTTTATTTCCCATAGGCATATTTATTTTTTACTTTTTGTTAGTTTTATATTATCTCTCTACTTTTTGACTTCTAGACTGTAGTTTTCTATGCTGATCAACTTTTTTTCTGACTCCACACAAGCTTTGATCTCACTATGAATGAAGCATATGCTTGGTATAAATCTCTATCAGGCAGAAGAAAAAGTGTTATGAGACATTAGACTGTGTTAGAAGATACATGAGAAAGTGATTCTAAATTGCACAGGTGCAGTTATGTAATTATGTTATAAAGATCTGTACCCTCTTCTGCAAGCAGGTGGCATTTTGGTAATAGAAGTTTTTGCATATAAGACATTTTTATTTCTTTTAAAAGTGAAAATGAAGGAGCAGAGGTATGGGTTGGGACAGAGAATACCTGGCATTGTACAGGACTGCCAACAAGTTCCAAAAATTTTGATGAGATTGTCCACCTTAAAAAATAATCTTTTGATTTATGTATCTTGCTTAGTAGTGGTTGCACCAGATTAAACCAAATGTCTGCTAGGACAGTAGTCACTCTCTGATGTGGCAAATGTGATTGCCCAGGAAAGGGTATAAGAATTTGCTAACAATATATAATATTTCCCCTAAAGTTTTTCCTCTGAAGTATTTCCTCCATCATCAATCACTTGTAAGACAATACTGACAGAGATAACTGGTAGACTTTTATTAATCATCTCTGTATACCTGTTCTATGCAATTGTACAGATTCCTTTGAACCAATATCAACTTGACGTGTTTACAACATATTGTGGTAACAAATTCCCTGTCTTAAAATACATTGCTTAACTTGTTCCTACCCTTGCCATAATATCCAAGTTCATTTTCAATCTGAAATTCTGATCCAAGTGGCTTGCCAAGCATCCTAAACATTTTTTAAAGGATCCTTGTTTTTTGATTGTTAGTCCCCAGAGCTTTACTTTATCCATTTTGCCGGCTGTCAGATTGCAGTCGTTACTCTTTCAGAAGAGAAGAATTGATTTTTGAATAGATGATGTATTCTTCACTCTGTCAATACTCCCCTATTAGCCATGGTAGCATGCATCAAATGCATGCTGTTCTGCAGAACAAAGGTATATTTACCCCACATGCAGCACAGCTTCACAAGCTCTTGCTGCTCACTGTCCCCTCCACACAGCTCAGCAGGGAATTATAAAGTGTATAGTCCAGTCCATGCCCTCCATTCACTTTGTCAGTTTTACAGGTTATGTGAAATAGCTAAACTTAACCACAGTGATAGAATGTCAGTAAATGTTGAACAGTTGCTAAGGCTGGAGAAAATTTCTTGATCATTTCCAAGGCTGGGAGCTTGGGAGAACTTTTGGCCCTTGATCAGTATGAGCATTATCGTTATTATCTTCAAACACAACAAAAGAGAAACAAATAAAGAACAGTCCCTTTGTATGATAAAAACTTCAGATGTTGCAGTCTTTCATATACTTTGTAAGACATCTAACATTAAAATTAGTAGTTGTCCACTACAACTCACTGTTGCTCACTGTCATATTGTGCTAATTTATTTCAGACACAAAGACATCAGATCTATGGTTTGTCTTCCTTTCTTATTACAGTAAATTACGTCCAAATATAATATAGGCAAACATCCCTTTTTGAATATCTTTGTTATCCATATAGAAAGGCTCTCATGAAGCAGACAATCACAATTGACTAAATCAGAAAATCTTTATCTGTTTAGCCAAAACTCAAGGCTTTATCTGTTGTGGGAGCTATAATACGCCTTTACATATCTGGCAATGGAGTTCCTGCCATTAAAGTCTTATCTCAGCAGCTCAATGTCATTTCACATCTTCCAGGTATTTCAGGCTTGGGAAAGTTATTGTTAACATGGTCATGGTACCACTTATTCCAATACCAGTAAATGAAATTTCCAATTGTCATTCCCTTTACTAACTCAAATGATACATCAGAACTGGATAACTTTTACCAGGCACCAGTTACATCTCAGATTTCTGACCTGCAAAATTTTGCAGTTCCAAACGCCAGTCATGTAAGTTGGGAGAAGCCAGGAATATAAAACTATTTTCAACAGTAAAATAAGCATTTTTTGTAAGTGTTGGAGAACATGCTAATGGCTGATGTTCCCTAGCCTAGGATCTTGGTGACTCTTAGGTGTAAACTTCAAGATGGTAGCCTGGAAAACTGGTTCAGCACATTTAACTAAACTTAAAGCTTAGTTAACCTAAACCCTGTAGTATCTAAACTCCCTGGTTAACAGAAAAGAAAAAAAAAAGATTCTGTACATGCCTAAACTCAGGCACTTTGCATGTTCATTAATAACCCACTTGAAAATTAAGTACCCATGTCCTAATTTATTCCATTGCCATCCAGACTTTAGACAGTGGGGAAGGCAACACCTGTTTTTTTGCTAACAGCCCAGAGATTGTCTCTGCTGTCATGATTCTGTTCTTAGGAACAGGCCTTCCTCAGATGATGTCAGACTCTTGAAGACCTGGAGGAGGAGTACTCACAATATTTTCTCACACTGTTGAAGTTGCTCATTAAGCATTCACAGAAGGACAAGTCATAAAAATTCAGGTGGAGAGCAAGCAAGTAAACATAAGGTATTAGTCTAAGGAGCAGACAGGGTAAAAGGAGAGTCCTAGATCTGTGACCTACTTCCAGGATTTGGACTTCCTTTTAATCCAATGACTGTAATCAAAACATATGAATATTTTGGCATTATGTAATATCTGCTGCCTGCACTTAGTTGCTGCTACCTCATATAGCATGGCCTAACTTTAATTACAGTAAGTCATAACAAATATATGACTTTGTACATCATTAATCACAGTAGGCTTTTCATATCTGCAAAAATCTTCTTAGAGCTCAGAAAAAAATCTTGAAATGAACTCATGGTACAACTAATCTCATTTTCTAACCTTCTGTCACAGGCTATCTTTTGTCTAAAACTGTGTATCAGAGCCTAGCAAAACAATGAATGTATTTCAAAGTATTTGGGGGAAATATTTCTCTTGAGTATAAATTGTTTTATACTCAAGAGGGGTCCTGTCTCCCCCCCCATCCCAAAACAGGAATAGCAGAAAATTAATTAATTTAAAAAATAAAAACGTTCTGGTTCAACAAGTAATTAGAAATGCCATTAAGACATAAGGAAGTCTAGTTCTAAGGACGGAAGACTAGTTCTGAATATTCTTACCTGCAGTGAGACTGCTCAATTCACTAACAAACAGGCCTATCTAGATCAGGGCCAAAATGAATAAATACATTCTCACTGTCTCCATGAGTATCACTGGCATCCAGCCCTACTAAATCATTCTCTTCAGTGTAACAGAACTACTTTTCAGTGGGGAAAAATAGCAATGAGATCTTTTTTCTTTTTATTTCTGTTTAACTAAAGTAAGTAACTACAGTTATTTTTTCTTATTTTCGTAGAAATTTAGAAATTATTTTCAGGTATTACACGCAAAACTCTATGCATTTTTCTACTATAGACCACGTCTCCCCAAAGCTATTAATTGTTTCTCCTTCTGATGTCACAAAGTGTAGTCCATCTGTATCAAATTTGCTGTTCTTCAGCAATCTATACCACAGTAGCCTTCCAAATAATTCATTTTCCTTAAATAGTCATATTTCAGATTATTATACCTTCACTATATTGTAGTATTTTGACTTTTTCCCATGCAGAGTTCCATTTTGTCATTTATTGCCCGTGTTTCTAAAATTTGGAGATCTCACATTAATTTTGTGCTCTCACTGGTAACACCACACCTCTTAATCGAATATTATCTGTGAATTTACGTTTATGTCTTCTTCATGCTCATCAAAATAGTTTTATTATGAAGAAAACTCTATTAAGTTTAAATCTAAGATAAGATATGTATGATTCGCAAATACTTACGAATGCTTTGGCTGTCTAATAAGTAGTCTGTCATCAGTTACACCTGTGAAAAGACGTCAAGCTCTGCATATGGTTACTTTACTCAAAAAGTACAGATTTAGATATATTTGCAGCAGTAATTCTACCCAATATGAATAGACTCTTGTAGAAGGAATGTTAACAATGTTTCGTGGTAGAAAGAGATCTATGCTTGGGGTTTTTTTTCACAGCTCACATAGGTAAATGAAGACAGTTTGCAAGAGTTGATAAGTCATTAGCACTTTGCATTGCCTCTGCTTGTTCCGTGTACTGTAGCCACATATTTTTAAGCACAAATGATTCTAAAAACATCAGCTAACTGAAACAACCTGAATAATGGCAGACTTAGTAGTGTAAGCGGAGTAATTGGTCAATTTAGTATATATTTCTACCTAGGCTCCTCAAACAATAAGATATCTGTGATTAAAAAAAAGACATGTACCTCAAAGGTAGTGAAAACAGGAATAACAGAAACAGAGAGGAGGACTTCAAAGAGCGGGTTTAGCCAACTTAGGACAGATTCAGCTCCCTAGGAAAATGCTTTTCTCTTTCCATTGACCATAAAAGAAAACCAAACAGCTATCTTACACTAAATGCACAGATGAGCAAATTTTAAATTTAGGAGAGCTGAGATCCCCTCTCCAGTAATAGGCGTGGACTGAGGAGCATCGTTATACATCCTGTCCAATTAGTCCTTTGCTCCAACAGTAATTACACTGACATTATATTGATAATCACCAGAAGGAGTGAGAGGATCAGAATTTTGGCTGAAATGTTTAAAAATTGTTGCAGAGGACTCCTTGGGTAAGTTCCGATTCTGTATAGGTCAGTGACAATTCTTGTCTGATCCTTCCAGAGGCAATACAGAGTTATGCTGTCCATAACTCAACTCTGTGTGTAAATAGCGCACTTCAGCCCCTAGGTAATAACAAAAGCAGACGCTTATTACATTTAATTATTAACCATCAGCTCTTTGAACTTACCACCTTTGTCTCTCAGCACCTGTATGATGGATGGCAAAATTTCTGTAATTTCAACTTCCATCAGTCAGTAAGTAAAAGGTGAGCATCTGCTAGTGCTCATCAGTCCCTCAGGATATATGACTATCATTATGATTGTTCCTAATGGTGTTTTACACAAAATGAGTTAGGGTAAAAAGGCATGCTAGGTTATTTTACACATATACAATGTCAGAATATTTATGGCTCTGCGTATGGCAACTTTTAAATATAAATTGATAATAGTAGCAGAACATTAATTATTGCATTTAATATTTATGTAGTAGCATAAATTTACATGTCTTTTTAAATGCTTTTGAATTTTAGACCTGATCAAAAGCTCTAGTTAAAGAAAGGAAGGTAAGGTAGGCAAGGTGTGGGGTAGCTGCACTCTGCCCACCATTGTTATTTCTGCACTTAAAATTACGTCCACACCACAAAGCGAAAAAAAAACTTTGAAAGTGGAAACAAACAAAGCAGGTTATCATAATTGTGTAAGAAAGCTGGTAAATTCTGCTCAGAGGTAGGGCTTTCCAACTGAAACACTGGAACTACAAACATGGATATGTTGCCTTTAGGACTTGGGCTGCTAATATTGGCATCTAATGCATATACACTGCCTCAGTGCATCTCTTCAGGTCAGAGCCCTCCTTAACTGTGCCACGTGGAGGAGTTTGGAAGGTACTTACAGCAGCATCCAAAGAGCGATTTCCAGCCATTCACTTCCACTGACCTCAGCCAGAGGGGAAGTCTAACTATTACATGAAATGCATTAGCAAATTTAGGGTTTAAAAATCTGATTTTCTCTCAAAGCATTTTCATAAATTAGGCAACAATAATGAAGCGGTTAACATCAGAGTCCCCTGGCAAGCTTTCAAGGCAACTACTGCCATGTTTTCTCCCAAGGCTTCCCCCACTAAAAAGATCTCATTGCTGAGAGAATACCATATTCCCTTGCCTCATGCATGAAGTGATAATTATCTAGAAAGTCACATTAGTTATGAAACTTGCAATTCATGTACCTCCAGTGCAAAATGGCAATGCAATGCAATGGCATACTGGTACACCAAAGGAGTGTTCAAAAATTCTGGTGAGTTGTGAAGAGCCATCTATCATGCCTGATAAAATGAGAATAAAATTTTCTCATAAAAATTGAACAGTAATCCTTGTATATGAGGAATCCCTGGTTCTAAAACTTCTGTTCTGTTTCTTGATAGATGCATATTTCTTCACCTCTAACTTTGTTCTTCAGCTGTTGGAAGAGGAAAAGAGGATGCTTGAAAAACTTCGTTGACATTTTAGAAGGTTCCTTTTAATTACAGATCAATTAACTTTATGAAAGTGTTTCAGATTAAAACATGGTCTTTCAGGGGTAATTTGGGGGGTAAGGCCCATTTTTTATTTCAATATCTGGGGCAAGTCAGGCAATTAAAATAGTGATTGTAACAAAATAATAAAAGTATATATCAGAGACCCACTGAATAAGTGGATTAATATTTTTAGATATAGCTGCTGAAACTTCAAATGGTCCTCATGTGCCCTCATCAGTTACCCCACTTTGCAGCCTGCTTTGAAAATCCCCTGTAAAATTATTAGATACTGGAAAAAAAAAAAGTCAAATATTTGTGTAATATGATAAAGCCATCCAAATTTTAATGAATTTTGTTTAAAATGATAGAACTAATACTGAGATTTTTCTCAAATTCATTTTGAACTTTGTTAGCATAAAATAAAGCAGTAAAAATGTTTTCTTCTTCTGCAGTATTTAATTTTCTCTGTCTTGGTTGTTATGTAAGAAGCTGAATGCAAGTGTTTCTGTTGTGTTCTGTAATATGGTCCATGCATTTCAGAACCCTGAATTTGGGAGTTTTAAGGACTTTTTGATTTTCTAGTTTTATGTGTTTTTCTTGTGTTGCTCACTTCATTGAAGATTCCTAAGCAATCTAAAGTAATCTCCAAATAAGTGACAGTGAATCTAAATTTTTCCACGGAACAGTTTATGCTGGTAGATATCTCAGACTAACCAAGGGTATGTAGATATATTTGCAGTTTAAAATTTAATGGTTTGAGATTTTCTGCAGTGTCTGACTGCACGATTTAAAAAGATCCTTTTTTTCAGCAGTTTTTCTACTCATCTTTTCCTGCTAATGCTGAGTCAGAGAGTTCAGACTGTTTAATTGAAAATAGATGGCAAGCCTTTACAGCCTGATTGAAAACCAAGAACAGTCAATGTGAAGACATCCATTGACTTCATTTAACTTTAGAAAGCTGTACCAAAGCCTGATGTATATCCACTGCATATTTATTAACATCATTCAAAATTCCTTCCCAATTCCAGCTACCACATAATGTTAGCTAGACATAGAAATGGAGAGCTTCAGACCTTCTTTGTCAAGAGACTAATTTTATTTTCCCTTGTTTTTGCTAAACTTGTGTTTACATAATTACTTATGTTATGGCCAGAAACATTTACCTTTACTAAAAAAAATATCTCAGGCTTATTAAAAGTAGCACCAGAGAGTAGCACATTAGTGTTAGGGGCCTGATGCAAGAATTGAAATGAGGTCCTTTTCCAGCTAGCTGCTCTGCATGCTTGCCCTTTCCCACAGTCAGCAGCCTGAGAACATCACTGCAATTACACTGCCAGCCCACTCGATAGCTCACCACTGAACTTCAGAATGAGCAATATTTATTTGCAATATCTGCATCCAAGATACAGAAGAGAAATAGAGGATTGACCCTAATTGTTTGTGGTTTTGTGGTTGTTCTGGTAAGCAGGAGTAGCTTGAAAGGTTATTTCAAGGTTAAATCTACATTTTATCTGAACTACTTGTCCACAGAATCAGCTCTTAGTTAGTACTCCCTGAACAGAAATAGCTTGTTTTTAAACACAAATTCATTACATGCTTACTTGCTACATAGATAAATTACCACTCTGGTGGGAGGACGCATTTGAGGCCAGAGGTAAATAAGACTTCCTCTGGGTGTTGAGCTCTTGGGAGACAGGTTTGATCCAGGGTGTCATGGCTTCACATTGGACTGTCTGCTTCTATAAAATGTTGGACACCTGCATAATGACATTCCTCCCAATTACTATTAAAAGTTCAGCTTATAGCCAGATGCCACCACAGACCACTGATAAATCTGTTGACAATATCACAGTATATCTTTCCAGCAATTCCAGTTATCATTTGCCTTTTAGTTTTTGAACCATGGCCTGCACCCAGGCTCATTATGCCAGTTGTTGTGTAGTCCTGTTCACTATGGTTTGTCACACTCAGACCCTGTCTCCCTTCCACATTGTTCTTGGCCAAGGAAAGGCTTTGATAATTATGTATCAGGCCACATTTACCCCTCCTTCCATGTGATAATTCAACACAGCCAATGTCAGCAAACACAAAAACACAGTCTGTTTTCCTAGAACCTCATAACTCTTGCTGTAAGACAGGATATGAAGGCATCTGATTCAGTGGAATGACAACAAAGACGTACCAGGTCTTTAGGAGAACTCAAGTGTTCAGGTCATTCTCTGTAGCAGAACCTGTGCAGGCATAGCTATTAAATCTCTTGGGAATACTTTTACTCTAAGAGGTAAATGTTTCTGAGGACTGCTAAGGCCTAAGAACTTCTGCTTCATCTTAAAAGTTCTGTTTACTACCTGTACGTGCTGCCAAGACTCAGATGTTAGGCATGTGAGAAGAGTCAAAACCAGGCAATCTAAAAGTCCTAATACAGAAGCAGAATTATCAGTAAGGGTGTTTAGTATCCTTCTGATATTATAAATGATCCAAATTAGATAATGGAAAAGATGGAGAAAAATAAGTAGGTTTGTTAGAAATGAAGAAAGTGGAAGGTTGTAAAAGGAAGAGGGTGAATCCAGATTTCCCTCTTTTTATCACCAAAACCATCTCCAAACAAATCATCTTGGCTTCACCATCTGAAGACTGACTGAAAGTGAAAGTGTTATTGTCCCATTTGCTAACAGTAGAGGTAGAAGCCAATGTGACAAAATAAACAAATCCAATGTCATTACCAGTATCAACCTCTATTTTTGCAGTTTGTGCACTTTGTGTTACAGAATTACATCTGTCCAAGGCTCTCCACAGGCAAATAGCTGCAACAGGCTAAGCTGTAAGAGAGTTTTGCAGAAAGAAAGGATCTTCCTGACAGCACTGATGAGTTACTGTGGACATTTGAGTTAACACCATCATTGAAGATACAGTTTCCTATGCATCATTTTGCGCTATTTATCACATACTTATCTGACTTCTATTCCTTTGTGAAATAAAATAAAAAAGAGGAACAGCTAGGCAAGGTGAGGATAATATGTGTTTTTGTTTACAGTCTATATACAGTAGGGCATTGTCTTGATCCTTTTGGAATACTTGTAATATGAAAACCTGAGCCATTTTAGCAGCTAGAATGAAATGAACAGTTGTTTTCCCGGTTTCCTTTATGTGTGCAATAGAACCTTACTCACTTATACCATTAGATACGAAGACTCATTGTAAATAACAGTGTAAATGAACATTTTTCAAATTCAACTTTTTTCTAATTTGTTTTCAGCTATCTGTGGTGATACATCATTATACTGTTATTTTCTTTTTATATTAGTGCTGTTAATACCCCAGTAAAAGTCAGTCCTCAAAAAAAAAACAAAACACCCAGAACAATATCCTAGTTAAAAGGGTATATATTGGTGCCTAAAAACAGAAAAGGACTAATTAGCGAAGAAATCCTTTAGAGTTCAGAGGTTGTTTTTACAAAATCATTAGGAAAATGAATGTTGAAAAATATGTTGTTCATATGTCAAACACACTAATAAATGCTTTGAAGAACGGCATATATAGTAATGTCATAATAATATTATGTGTCAATAATTCCCTGTTACTAAATCTTTGCTAAGATATAAAAAAGTATTAGCTAATGGTTTAGGCTGAAAGTGTACTTCAAAACACAATTTATTTTAGGCACTTCCTACTCACATGTATACCCCCATAAATGAAATACTGCCATGGTTTCTACTTTGACCAACAGTTAGCACATTTAGTTGCTAGTTTTTTTAAGTTTTCCAAAAATTATCTACTTTAAAGTATTCAAAAGCTGGCTGATCTTTGTCTAACCAGAAAGAAACCTTTTTGCTCAATAATTACAGTTTTGTACCCATATTTGTACCCCAGTCCAGTTTTGTTTAAAACACCAACAGCTGAATATATTGCCAATCTCCTGAACTATTCTGAGTGATGTTACTGATGTAAGAATAAGCTCAAATTTACTTTTAGAGTGCTTCCAAATAGCTGTACAGCCCATGTGCAGAAGATTTAAGAGACCTGCTCTTACCTACTCTTTTATTCTACCATAGATGACCCCTCTTGTAACAGGAAGCAGAAGATATTATGTGTTGTCTGTTAAAGTTCACAGACCAATTTATTAGTGTAAGTAAAAATTAATAGCAGTTAAAACTAATATACACACCTTTAACTTGGAGTGAATTATGCAATGATGTCTACCATTCACACCTCTCCAACAGTTACAGGAACATGGCAAAAAAAAGGCAATAACCTCTTTATGCTTTCATCAATGGCTACCTGAAGGCACCCCTCAGGGTACAGAAATCCAGAAAATCTCTTTGGATTTAACTTTCTAGTTCTTTGAAAATAAATCCCACTGGTCTTTATGCTTAAATTTTTAATCAATTTTTTGTTTTCTATTAAATCATATTCGAAGTCTATTGAAGACTGAGGAATCTTTGAAGAAAGCATCTTCTCCAACACATACAGTTTTCTTCCTGTTTTCCTATAAACCCAGATAGCCTAGAAAACATAACTTCTGTACAAAGATTTGCCAGGCCTTGAATCTATGATTTTATTTTTTTTTTAACCAAGCCAGACAGCACAAAACAAAGTAAGTTCTGTAAAGACTGAAACCTTCCTGGGTTTAATAATGAGCTCACATTATCACTATAGCTTTTAAAGACCAAATCCCTAGCCCTGGACCATTTGATTAACTGTAGCATAACAAAGTCCATTGGATATACAATATTTGTTCTTATATTGACTGCAATAATTTGCATTTGGCTAAAATATGACTTCTCTCTAAAATGTATCTTCTAAAAAGTGTACACTCGGTCTTAATTTAATGACATCTACAGATGGACAATCTTCTTGGCAGTTTCCTCTCATGATTAATCACTTTCTCTGTGCTTTACTTCTGCTTAACATCTGCCTGGTGCTAACTACCAGACACTGGTTCTTGTTATGCACATCCTTGCTGAAGATCATATTTTCTCCCCTGAAAGAGAGTTATCCACTGCAGTTAAGTGCATCCTCTGTCTCTTCTGTGTTAAGTCAATAAGTGAAAGTTCTTAAAGTCTAAGTGGTGGTGAGTTTTCCAGTTTTCTAATAAATTCTATGGCTCTTCCTGAGCCCGTGCCAGGTTTGCAAGCTGTCTAGACGTATGCAGTCTTAAATTCCTCTGTGTGTGTGAGCTATCCATTAGTTATTTGCTTATACATCTTGGAAACAAGTCAGAGTTCTTTGCCATGGCACTGCACTTGTGAACTGGGAAATCATCTTCTACTCTAAGATCATCATTTCCCAATACTTACCTCTCCTTTTTGTCCTTCAAGATTTAATTTTAAAATGAATTTCTGTGTTTGGCATGTTCAATATAATAATAATGTGCCCAGTTTACCAGCAAGCCAGAGCGATATATTCTTGCCATTAGTTCTCATCCCACTCTTTCCTGTGCTATTAACACTAATAGAGTAGTATACTACCTCCAAAGAGATATTTTACACTGAGAATTTTTTAAGACATCTTAGTCATCCAGTTTAAATCTACGTTTTTTTAACGCTGTATAGTGCTGCAGAATTCTTTAGTTAGATATAAGGAGGTATTCACTTACCCACATTATCAGTATGAAGATCTATTGTTTGTCATTTTCAAACACAGCTATAACATTATCACACAAATTAATTTACTTTCATGAGACCTATTATCTAAAAAACAATGTGGACCACCATTGATTAAGCCCTTAGCTTTAAATATTTTATGAACTGAATCCTACCTCCTCTTTTCCATTATTTTTCTGCACCTGTTGACACATTAATTTTTCATTTATACAGTATCAACAATCTCAGATATTTGGAATCTTCCAATGACTCCTATATTTAATAAATTTTAATACTGTCAGTCTAAAAATACCCTTAGAAGTGCAGACATCTTTAAAGCTGTCTTCTTCAGCTAATGAGCCAGAAAATACATCATTGTGCTATATTATACTTGTTTCTTCGCAAACAAACACTCATATTTTTGGAATACTTATGACTTCTCTTGCTCTTTACTAATAATTTTGTCATTTCTTGTTAAGAATAGGATACCTATTTGATTTTTCCTCTTGAATAATTTCTTGCCTTTCCTGCTATTCCTGTGGATTCCTGTGTTCCTGATAAATATTTTAAACTTTGGCCATGATATCATAAAAGAAAACTATTTTCTTAAGTGTCTTTATCTTTCTTCATTAATTTTCTCCATAAATTTCCATACTTTTCATTTGAATATTCTTCCTTCTGGACTGTAGTTTCTTTACAGTATACATACATAGCGGTTATACAGATATAAATATATTCATCAGCCAAAGACAATTGGTGTAATGAAAGGAAGTGAGAATCACTTTGTAGGACCAGTTGTACTTCCTCCCATCTGGGATTAATCGTCAGTGATGGGAGAAAAGGTATAGAGACAAAAAGTAACATTCCTCAGTTTCATCTATTTCCTTCATATGTACACTTTACTCTGAGATCAGTAGAGAACTTTCCAAGGTGCCAGCTTCCTCTAGGATTTTAAATCTTTCATGTCCAAGTAAGCCTAGAGTAACTTCTCTTTAATCAAAGACTGGCATCTTCTTCTGCTTGAATCTGATATAATTCTCACTTGAGTTCCCAAGGTGAATATCAAAAGAAAATCAAGTGCTTAACTGGAGGTCATATCTCGTATAGCACAAAAATATTTTACTAGTGTTCAGAAGGCTCATAAGACATTTCTACAGAAAAGCCTGCAGTTTACTCACATGGATAAACTATCAATCTTTGTCTTCATCTGTAAGCTGTCTGAGCCCCTTATATTATGACCATTACAGCACAGTACTTTTGTTTTCCTTCCTAATCGGAAATCACAGAGTAATAGTACTGAAAATCTGTGTAAGCATCTTCTCTTAGGAACAATCAGTGATTTCAAAGCAGTCCATTACTAGAAGAATTATGATAAGGAAATTCAAACATCTATAAATATCCTATCATCTTTGATTTGCTGTTTCTTTGCACAAAAAGAATTGATGCTTTCCTTATCCAATAGATGCTGAGGGCAATAGCAATAATACATTTAATTGCATTTCATTATTTCTGATTGTGAACATTGTCCTTTCTTTGTCCAAGATAAGAGTTCCAGAATCATCACAAGCTTCTGAATATATGTTCGCTTCAGCTAGAGCTGATATATAAATCTGTCAAAATATTGGTGTAATTTACTAAATTTGAGGATTGCAGATCACTGGAGAAGGTTGAAAATGCAGAAGTGCTAAAATATTTAAAAAGAATCCCAACAGGATGTCTTCATGACGTTACATAAAATTATGTGTGGATGATACTTTATAGTAACTATATTACAACATATTTTAAAAATGTGTTAATTTGGTTTGATTAAGGAATAGTAAGGAAATCATGTGTGCTTTTGGTGCCCCTGCATAGTTCATACAGAGGAAACAAACTCTTCTTCTGCCTCTGGCATTACCTTGACCAAATAAATACAAAGGGTATAAAAATTGTGTGGTGTCCCCCACTTGCCTATTCTTTTTTAGCAGCCTCAATGTCCATATGACTTTTGGGGCAAACATACAAAATGACAAGGACAGTATCTTCCTTACTTTTTCAATACCAAAAATACTAAATGCTAAAGGAAAAAGAGATTTGTCAGGGGTTTAGGTAAGATCTGGATGTCTTCCCAGAAATTGAAATAGAGAAATAACTCTCAGAGAGGTGAAAGTCACAAATGAGCTGTGGAAGTTTTGTCCCACGGCTGAAGCATGTTTTGTTTCCCATACAAACACAGCCAGGTGCACAGCTTTGTTTCAGTGGGAAAAGGGGATGCGACAGTGATAGCAGCCGTGGGCTATATTTGCCACTTCTAAGAGTCCTCTTCTGCCTGGCTGTGCTTGGAGCATGGATCCAAATGCTCTAGGTCTGAAAATGACCAAAATTTCCACCACACCAGTATCACTTCTGCTAACTTGTTTTACAAAGCCTATGTTATTTCCACAGTGGTCTATTGGTACCATCCACTCCAAGCAATGGACTTGGCGGTGTTAGGTTAAAGACTGAACTCAATGTTCTTGAAGATTCTTTCCAACCTAAATGATTCTAAAATTCTATGATTCTATTAGTCTCAAATGGGCTTTCTGTATATTTTAGCCTCAATCTGAGACTACAGGATGCAAGAATATTATAGTGCCTATATTTAAATTTAATAAAAAAGAGGTTTTAAATTATTCTTAATTGGGACTGTGGAAAAAATACAGTTCCATTTGGTGAATTTCCTTGTTAGATGGCATTACAAGATGGCATGCTTCCTTGAGTATGGAAGTCTCAAGGTTCTTTGGCATACAGGTTGCAGCTTCAAGTTTTTGTGATGGCTAGCTTTAGCGTTTTATTAACACTTGTTGGATTTAGATATAAACTTCAGCGAGAATATCAGAGAATTCCACAAACATGATCTGCCACTTTCTAAGAAAACATTTTATATAATAATAGAAACATTTTATATAGTAGAAACAATTTCACCAAAAGAGTTCCATTGTGAGAAACACAATTCAAATAGGTAAACTGAGGCACAAATATTGTCAAGCAGCATTATTTATTTATTTATTTATTAGTGACTGCAATTGCAATTCTGGGAAGAAAGAAAGTGCTCAACCTTTGTAGAAAGATACACAGATTTTTACACCATTTCTTTCAAGGCAAGATCAACCTCTCCCTAAATTTACAAAAAGTATCAGGTTGAAAAAATGAGTAACAGTTGAACCAAAACTACCAGGATAAACCCTCCCTTTCCAAGGCCTAGCTAGACAGCAGTCTTTCTATGGAGCTGTGGAACAGAGGGAAGTTCTCACTCAGCACTTAACTCCAAATTCTGGGTGCAGTTCCCCCTACTATTGCTTCCCCACCAATATCTCTCTCAAGTCTTTTATTCACTGCCTTCTGCTCCAGTTGAGATGATTTTTGAGAGTGTTGGAATGTGAGAAAGATAATTGTCCAAATATAATAATTTGTACAGAAGTATTTATTTTTCTTTAATGAATGAAATGAAAAAAAGGAGAAAGAATTTGCTAACTACCTGAGTAAAACATCATTACTTTCCAGGATTCAGTATGTGAGAGTTTACAGAATACTCAAGTTCTTCCTAGAATTTTTTTATGGAAAATCTTTCAGCCAGACATAAGAACAATATTCACTTCTGTATTTTCATGTCTCATCACCTAGTTCCTCAACTGGATTGCAGTCCTTCGTACTTTTCTGCCTTATAAAAATTGTAAGCACCTTGGGGCACAAAGAAGTCAGTTTAATTTGACTATAAAGCATCCTCCTTTCCTAAGGCACTGAATGAATAATATATGATAATTTATATAGAAGGTATTTGCAAGTCGGAGGGCTTGACAGCAGGCTAGTGAAATAAAAAGAAAGCAAAATTAAAAAGGCCTTCTTCCTTTAAGCCAAGCTGGTCTTAGTCACCAAGACAGTTTTTGTTTGTGAGTATTTAGTAGGAGAATGCTGTCCCTTGGCAAAGTGCTTCCTCCAAAGATGAGGAAGCCAGCTGCACCATCTGAGCTTACACTGAGCTTTATGAACACTGTGTAAAGCACAGCTGGGCTAATTAGGCCAGCAAGCACAATATCTAAAACTAAAATCTGGTCACGCTTAAACTGCAGGACTGAATAGAAAACAGAAAAAAAACAATAGAATTGTACCAAAATTTTTTGCTTACTTTTGCTAGTAGAAATAGTTACACCGTTAATGTGATGTGTATTAAACACTCCTCAGGTACTAATTTATCAAACCCATGCTAAAAACAATCTGCTGAGACATATTTACTTAGCACTGCATCAACATTAACATGCTTCTCTCAGACTTTCTTCCCATTCTACTGACTACATTTCACGAGACTATTTTTTTTTCAAGTACAAGACACAGTTCCCATATTTCCATTTTAAAAGTGTTAGATTTGTTGCAGCGTCCATGTGTACAGTTCATGTTTAATAGCTCCCATGTATCTAGAAACCATGTCCACAGAACTGATGGGTCATGTGAAGAAGCCATTTGTCTTGGATTTTTGGATGCTCAATAGCTGAGCCAGACCTATACATTTTGGCTTTAAGTACTTTAGGGCAAAAAATCTGTCATTTTAATTTGTTGAGAAAGCACTGTTCTTTCCTAAGGCAAGGTGTGAATAATACATGACAATTTAAAAAGGATGTATTTGCTACTGTTACTGCTCCTGCAAAACCTCTACTCTTAAACAAATGACTGAAGCAGTCTTAATGCACTCAGGCTATATTTTTAGGTGTAAGAAGAGGAAATAACCTCTGAAATCGAAACTTATGACAAGTCAAATATTCAGTATTACCCACTAAAAATTCAATCTCAGGTTAATGTCGTAGGTGGTATAAGCAAAGAATTGTAATTCTTCCTTTAATTGCTTATAAACTGACTAGACCCTGTTGCAATCAAGGAGTTATATACCTAAATGCTCTTGCAGATCCAGAGTGCATCCTCCTAGTGGCAAAGAAAACCCTGAAAATAAAAACAAACCTGAAAAAAACAAAGAAGCTAAAAAGAATTAAGGAAAAGACCCTAACCAAGACAAACCAGAAAACAGAATGTATTTTAATATTTTTTAAAAAAAATCAAAACACTAGTATATTTGTGCTTTTTCTTCTTCAATTGTCATATTTCTTCAGTAACCATCACCCCATTATTTAAAAACATACTGTCAAAACCAGGCATGAACATGGCACATTCCTGAAATTTTCATAATGCACTAGTAATAATGTTGCAACTTGTAGATATTGGTATAATAGAAATCAGTTACCATAACATTTTTTCTCTATGGGTCTGTAGATACATGTATCTTCTAGAACATTGCTGTTTCTGTAAACTGAACAATTAATGATATGATTAATATATGATTAATTATGTTAGTGATTAATTAATAATTATTCATTTTATGGATGTAATGTGGAATTGCAGAATAAGAAGTAGTGCGTGTTGGAATATGTATAAAACCATACATAATCAGACGCCAGAGCAAGTAGAAAGATTTTCATTGTCCACCTGGCAAACAGGGGGAAGAAATCCCTACAATTAACATAGTTCTCCCGAGAAAGAATATTGAATACTGATTGCTTACCATGAAACTTTTCTTTCTTCTTTTTGATAAGCATAGGAAGCACAACGTCAGAGAAAGAGGTAGTTATTAGGAAGTTTGTGTGTATCGGTTTTATCTGTAGTACTCCATTATTGACCATAGTAATCGGATGATTCAGATTGTACGTGTTAATACTATTGCACATAGATTAATAACAAATCTTTGAATAAACCATTAACACTTTAATTATAACCTCATACAGAAGGCCTGTTTCTTTAGCCCAAATAAATTGTGCAGGTGTTTGGATTGGCTTTTAAATCTAGATGCACCAATGTTCACATCACCTCTGTTTAAGAACCATCTGTTTTCATCAAATATCTTCGGAAAGGCTTGGATATCCTGTGTAATACCTGGCATTGTTGACAATATTCTGAGAGTTGGAAGTGTCATTAAAAAAAAGTTTCATTTGCATGAAACACATGAGAAGAATTAGAATCCATTTTATGAAAAGGCTTTTCTATTTATCTTTCTTTTAGGAGTGGGCTGTCAGACATCCATTTACTGTGTTTTCAGATAAAATCCTTTGAAAAACTTCCATTTAATCAGTAAAAGAGAATAAACTCATTGTTCCAAGACAAATGAAAAAAAACCCACAGTGGTTCTTTATTTCCTTAACACGGTTGTCCAGAGGAAAAGGTATGGCTATCTCCGTGGATAAAAAGCAGAACTGAGTCCAGTAACTCCTGTGCACAGTCTCTACCGAGAACAACCAGAATGGTAGTAATCTGAAACAGTTTGTAAAAACAGAAGACTGAAAAGTGTCCCTGCTATTAGGTAAGATGTTAACTATGGGAAGTCTGTAGGAACTGTGTGCTACTATTCTTCCTTTATTTAAAAAAGAAAAATACATGGTATTTTTGATTCAAGACAACACACAGGAAGCTCCTTGTTGAAGCTGCAGTAGACAGTAGGGACAAGAGCAGAGGAATAAGATTCAATGTATCAATCTGTTAAATGAAGTCCAAATCACTCTAGCTGGGGTAAATAATAATAGAATAATGGAATCACTTGGTTAGAAAAGACTTTTGAGATCATCGAGTCCAACAATACCTGTCCACTACTACGTTATATCCCTGAGCAATGGAGGTCTCTGAATTGGACCAAAAAGCACTTTGCAAGAAAGTGTAGACAGACCTGTCCAACAATACAACTCATTGTCACAGCTAGCAAAATGGAGAATATGAAATCAATGTGACAAATGAACCTGCATAAACTGGATAATACCAGTGAGGGAAGAACCAAGTTAGCAGTCTGTTGCCAAAGTCACTGTCAGAGAAATATTTTAATGTCATTCTTAGTGATATATTTCTGAGATGTTACTAAGTTGGTGTGATGTGTCTTCTGTCCTTAGTATTTATCTCCTTGCTTCATGTGAAGAGTCAAAAGTTGTCATTGGACGAATAAGGCAAATGACTAAGGTAGGTGTTCAGTGTTCCTTGGCAGAGACTTGAGGATGGCTAGCTGTTTGTCAGCCAGAAACCTTGTTAATAGCAAATGGGTAGCGGCTTCAGTGTGTTCCATCATGCTGTAAGTTAATACAAAATTTTATATTCCAATTTTACAATCAGACCTTAGCAGTAAATTATTTTAACATTCTTATTAAAATTCTGTATTTTCACAAGTATATAAGAAGCTGGAAAGTTCTGCTTTTTTACTCAAATTTTCTATGCTGACTCTCAGCCCAAAGGTGAAAATTTTTAATTTATTTTCTTTTTGGTAAATGTGAGCAAAATTGGCTCATTTCCTTCACCTACCCAAGTTCTTTTCTACCAAAAATGTTCTTTTCAAATTTAGATGTCTTTTGTATGCAGCTGAATTTTAAAAGATGAAACTTATCATGTTCATACATCAGATTATTCCTCAGGCTGATTTAGAAAAATTAAAAATTAACAAAATTAGAGTAAAAATCTACTAAAAATATTTATGCAATGTGATACTTAACTACTTGTTGCAAATTAATTTTTTAATTGCGATTTGCCAAGTATCTTATATTTGTGTTGCTGTTTATTTGGATTCAGTATCACATACATGAAACTGACCTTGGATAGCAGTACAGATCTCTTTTGTATGCACTTTCATTGAAGTATTTCATACAGCTCCTTAATACACTGAATTCCAGCAATGATGTTAGTGTTCTAACTTCAGTTATTATCTTTCCTACTTTAAAAGAGCAAATCTGAGATTTGGATGGCTTTGAATCCATTAGAGAGTATTGGCAGCTATATCTAGGCACTACTGTGGCCTTTATTCATAGGTAGAATCATTAAATTCTACAACAATCCTATGGGCTTGGGAAACTACAAAGAACTAAAAATAAGATATTTGATAATTCAGGTAGAAAAGTAGATACTTATTCATATGGGAAAGTGAGGAGTTAAAAGGGATGGTTCTCATCATTTTCCATAAACACAGAATTAAGATGCAGAGCATAGCAGTGGCATCTGAAATACTGATATTCTTTTGTAGGTAGTGGAGCACTGACATTTGACATTTAACATTTAAAACAGGTGAGTAACCAGAAAACAGAGCACACCTTATCCAATAACAACACCTATCAATCTTAAAAACACCTTCTATGAATATATCTTCACCCAGAAATTTTCTTGCCTGCAGCATACACTTTATCCCTAAAAAGTAACTCAAGATATGTCCTTATATCTTTTACAGGACTAAACGAACAAACTTACTGGGGCACAAGGTGTCCAATCAGGTGTGCATTTAGACAGATGCAAACAAGGAAACAAATTTTCGGTTCAGAGAAGTCACTAGAAAATCCTATATGCTTAAGTCAACATTGCAAAACTAGTTTTAGATGCTGCTAAGAATCACCTCACCATTTTTTCCAAGTGTCCTGCCTCAAAATCATCTGTTAATTCATTCTTGAATGTTTTTATTTCATTTACATAACACAGGCCTTGTCACAGTGTGAAGTTACCTAAAATAGTTGTTATGTCTTTGGGCAAAAAAAATCAGACAGAAGCATAAAGAAAAGATTGCAAACATTAAGATCTCCTACTGAGACAGAGATTATATGTCTGGTTTCCTAAATATCCAAAGTGAGACTAAACTAAAGCAGTAGTGTTTCGCAACTTTCTAATTTTGCCTGATGCCTTCCAACTCACTTGCTTGATAGCAATACTGAGTTTACCCCAGTGGTTTAATTTCACTCACTGTCACCGTTCTTGGTGGAAGTAGGCCAAAGCACTGACACTCTTGACTCTATTCCTGACTTAATGATTTTTCCAAGGTTATGCATGCTAAGTGCTTTCAAAAGTGGATTTCAATTTTGCATGCCTTGACTTCATGTTGATTGTACAGGTGTCTGCAGGCAGATGTAAAGAAAAATTGACCTGACTATAATTCTGTTACTATATATTACACATATATATAATACAAATAATAAAAATATATTAGCACTTCAGAAGAAGCTGGCTTTAGTCATTCTCTTTCCCCCAAAGTATGTGTAATAAGTCTTGCCTTTCTCAAAAAGGGGTTGTAAGACTTAATTAATTGCTGTTTTTAAGTACTTTGAGATCCCCATATTGTTAAGTGTCCTGCTACTCCACTTCCCTTAGACACTCAGTACTGCCAGAGGCTATATCTCCTGCCAATTACCCATGGGCAAGCAGCCAAAAGAGCTGTGGTAGATACAGAACATATACCAGGAAACCTCAAAGACGGAAGCCTTTGAAGTAGATAGTCCAAAGTGAGACACAGGAAGGGAAAAAAGAAAAAACTGAGAATGAGGGGGGAGCTAACCCCACCCTCTATTCTCTTGTACCCTGCAGACAGACTTTACCACATTTTTCCTCTTGTTTGCTCTTTTCCTCTGAGATTTATTGGGACATTTTAGTCCATTTCCTTCAAAATTCTGCCTCAGAACGCTGTCAGAGACCCTTTGAGGGAGCTGAGCAGGATCCTATTAGTTAGTAGCCTGTTTTCACCCAGGTGAAATCCAAAGCTCATTTAAGTCATTGACAGTCTATCCCTTGATTATGGAGGATTAGGCCTCTGCGCACTCCGTGATGTTGCAAAAACTCAGTTGCAGATTTGATTTTTCGTCACCGAACTAGGCACGCTGCTGCGATGTCAGTGCAGGGCAGTGTGCCTGTCCCAAGGCATCAGAGGAAGAGTTGTGATCTCATTTCAGTTAACAGAGTTTAGAATTGTTTACATGAAAAGTATCTTGACAAATGCATTATTGTTTATGGACCGCGGATTACATGTCTAACAGTACACAAGACGGGTAGTAAGACAGAGCTTATCCCTCAGCACATACTAATGAGGCTATTCTGCCTGCAGCTCCTTGTGGTCAGATGATGTAGTTGGATGGAGTCCCACTGGGATTCTTTGTGGGTGAAGTCATGAACAGTTAGTTGCAAAAACACAGCTTAACTATCACCTTGGCTAGGGAAAGCCAGGAATGAATATCAAAGGTAAATGATACTTTGCCTTGCTGATGACTAAGTGTTCCACATCCCACTCTAATCCTTGAATACAATTACTGTGTTAAGTTTTGCATAAACCCTGACCATTCAGCACTTTTGGGCACAGGTACATGGTAGGGCATGTTCAACTACCTAAAAAACCCCAAACCATTTCCAAAGGCTACTGAGGCTGCAAAATTTCAGAGACCATGCCCACATAATTGCTGCATCAGCAGGAAGCACAGTGAGGCCCCAGATCTATCTTAGCCAATAGACTTCACTCCTGCAGAAGTAATATTTCCTTGCTCTGCAAAACATGATCTAGCACTGCATTTAACTGCTGCCACTCCTTGAAGCATCTCAAAGGCTGCCAGGAAGCAGACTGGCAAGGACTTCTGCCTGCCCATTTTTCCAGCAAAGTGAGTGGTATGGGTTCCCCTGCAGGTTTAGTCTTGTCCAGAGAAAGGACAAGTGATCATCACCTCCTCTAAATGCTTGAAATATTACAATGTGGATTACATGGTCTCAGCCAACTTCAAAAAGCCTTTGTCATCCATCAGAAGTGGCTTCATCCTTCCCCACAACGCCAAGCAGTGTCATTGTTTTGTAACGAACAGCTTCCATCAGAGCACACAATTTTTCATCCGGTCTGACTCTGCTGATCATTCTTGTAATTAAGTCTCTTTTGATTCTCTTTGGCAGCACACCATCTGCACAACAAGGCACACCTGGAAAGCGATTTTCCTCTAGTTTTGTTATCCTCGATTAAACCCTGTTTTAAAGCAGAAAACCTTAATCAAAAGGATTGCCTGACTGGAGTTAGCTGTGCCTGTCTCACTTTTGTCATAGATTCCCTCTGAAGGTTGTAGGACTTGGATTTGTATAACAATTCCCAAAAAAAGGGTCTACCACAGAGGTAGTAGGATTTCAGAGGATTTTGCCAAAAAAAAAAAAAAAAATCAAATGGAATGAATTAAAGAGGAAACTAAAAGGATACCATAGAAATTTCACAGGTGTCAGTAGTAATTACTATAAAATCCCATAGAATTTATCAGAAAAAAATTGAGTTTCGTAGTGTTCTTTTATGACTTGTAAGAATCTCATTCTTAAGTGAGTTGAAGAAAATGTAAAAGGAAATATTAGTCTTCTAATGAAAAGGAAGTTTAAATTGATGTTACTCCCATAATTTTAGGAACCAGAGGCCAGGTCAGTGCTGTACATCTTACGAGGCACAACACAGTTAGACAGCATGAAAAAACAAGTGAGAGGGATCTTTTCTACTGTGCTGTCTTTGTTTGAGAAGTGAGGATCAACAGACCTTTATGTTGCTTATTCTGTGTTGAATCAAATGCCAAATGGACGATCTACATAAACTCAGATATGTGAATGAAAACATCCATATATTCCAAACAGGTCCTGGTGCCTTCTTCCACTCCATTCCTGAACAAAATTATACCTTATTGCCAAATAGCATCAAGCCCCATGCTAGTGCTCCTGTCTTATTATGGGTCTCTAATGGCTTCAGGTAAAGCATAATAAAGCTCTGAGTCCCTGTACCTGTTAACAAAATGACAAGCTGCTTCCTGCCTCTGATCTCTTATCATGACCTCTGCACCATTCAGAAAAGACAAGAAACTTTATCTTTGTCATGTGAAAACTTTTTCTCTGGTCATTTACAGTACCCAAAAGCAACTAGATAGAAAGGTTGAGACAGGAGCCAACAGGTATAAAAATAAAAACTGAAAAAAAAAAAAGATACAGTTTCTGAAGTGAGCAAATTACACAGATAGGGATGTTTTCTAAGTTTGCAAATAGTTGGTGCCAACCAGTTTGAGCTGCTTAACAGCAGTGATACAGCTTTAAAAAGGAACAATAAAAAAGCACTTAATATACTAAATAATACACTTTTTTTACCCTTGATGAAAGGCTGCTTCTTATCACACAGATATCAAGGCGAGCCACCTAATGGCACTAATTTCAAACCCTGCTGCTGTAATGTTTAGTGCATGGGATACAAATTACAATGGATTCAAAACAGTTAGTGGTACATTTAAAAAGGGAATAATACCAAAATGCCAATTTATTAGCTTCTGAAATATGTGTGCGAATTCTTATAAAACATTTGCTAACAACTGGCAAGATAGCTTAGGCTGGGCAAGGATTAGAAATAAAAGTAAATACCTGAAAGACCTGTCACATTCTCCGTGGGAGTTATGCTATTTACATGGTTTGTAGTTCACATTTATAGCAGCATGTGTTGCTCTTTATTTCTCCCACTTTGCATCCTTTCACTGCAGTTATCTGTTCATTCAACAAACATGTTTCAACTGAAGCTTCTTTGACCTGATCTTAGAAAATATACCCGTTACAAGCACAATTGAATGTTCAACACCCAATTTTACCTGTGACACTATTTCTTTTCTTCACTCCTTCCTGGCAAAGTCTCAACACATTCTTTCCCTTGCTAAGCTCACATAATTCGATTGGCATGCTCACTAATAAATGGCTTTTTCTATTAGCTTGTTCCTGTGGAAGAGAAGGTAGAAATCACAGATCAGAACGATCTGTTTACTAATAAATCGCTTTTTCTAATATCTTCCTTCTTCAGACAAAAAGGAAGCAAATGAAAATCCACTGCTTTTACATGACTGACTCACACAGTTACTTTTTGCTAGGACCTGTATAAGCTGGGCTTATTTTTGAAATTTATCACTGCTTCACTCCCACCAAAATCATGGCACGGGCATCTCTGGTACCACATCTTCTAAACCTTCTGTGAAACTGGGCAGTAGTCAAAAGACCAATTCCTTCTCCGTGGTACCACTACTGTGCAAACGCAAATGTGCGGAAAGCACATTTATTACCCACAGGTAATGAAATTGTTGTGTGTGCCTACGGTTGTTGTGAATCTTTCATGCAAAATTATTTTAAGACTTGAAGTAAGCTGTATAAGGAACACCTCTTAATTTGGTTTACTTACTATTATAAATAGCTAGTTCAGACTTTATGTTTACATACATTGCTAACTAGCAACTATGGAAACTATCTTGTATACTATAGACTTTACACAGGGTGTATTATTGAAATATAAATAATAGAGCCACACAGACATCAGCTTCTGTGAAGGCCTTTCATACAAAAAAGCTGCCTAAAAGGCCATCTCATGTGAGTTGTTCCATGGTGTATTCTCCGTCCTATCCAACAGAAGGCTTCGGCCAACATGGAACACTTATCAGAAGCCCTGTGATCAGAGCACACCTTCTTTACCCATGTAACAGCTATTTTTCCTATATGTAGTGATCTTGGCCAGAAGACCATCACACTGTGCTGCACCTCCAGCATTAGGCTGCTCAAATTTCTTGGCTGCAGAACAACCTCATGCAGCTATTAACAAGAGGAGTCTGCAAGCAGCTCCCACTCAGCACCTGCAATTGTACCACCCCTGCGACTTTGCCTTTATTAACCAACACAGCAGGAAGTTCTCATGTGACCATCCTTTCTGCCTGATATTAGAAATGAAAATTGAGTTATTTTCTTGTAAGAAAACTATACACTATCCCAAATGACCAAAAAAGGGAAACTGTCTTCATGGATGAGATCTGCACAGGAGGCCACTGGAAAATTCACACGGGGTCCACCCAATGCTGCATGAATGAGGGGTGCCCATCATCTGAAACAACATAAAATTCACTCGTTCTCTATGTCCCTCTTCTTATCCCCTCTTACTAAAAATATGTTTTGTTAAGCCTTTTGTTGTTGGGCCTTTCTTATAGAGATCCGGAAAGAATCTTCTTTCTCTCTTTCTCTCCCTTTCCTGGTACAGAGCACAAGGAGGCACCTTAGCTGAAACATAGTGGACTATAGATTCTGAAGACAAGAAGACAGAAAGAAGTGGGAAGAGTTCTATGCGGTTCTGGTACATGGTTAGGCTTTACTCAGTCACAGCAGCATAACTCCAGCCATTCACTGAAATGAACATTGCAGAGGACTGTTTCAAGTTTAATGACTGACAGTAAAGTACTTTGAATGAGACACAGCTGCAAATGGCAATATCTACATTTAGATGTTTGAAAGTATGTTTCTACCTGTGAGCCTGTAGTCTTAACTTCATAAAAGAGGAAAGGGATCTAGAAAATATATTCACCAAATTCTAGAGAAGGATTCAGTTCTCTTTAACATAGTCAAAAAAGTATCAGTTCAGTCTCCAAGTGCACTGCGCTGTGTGACGTCCTAAAATATCAGAGACATCCAAGAGGGAACAGCAAATATAAGGAGCTAGAAAATTTTCTTACAGATTGGAGCCCAGCTGGAGGTCAGTGTGCATTGAACCACCTCATATGTTGCTCTTCTTACACCCTTAATTTGTGGAATACTTTCAGAGAACAAGAGACTCATAAGTATTGTGTTCACCTACACAATGATGTGTTTGGAACAAACAGAATTAAAGAGTTGTTATGGATCCCCTGAAAATAAAGCACGAGTTTCAGAGGAACTAGTTCAACATCATAGTTTTGCCTGCAAATTCATTGGACATAATTTTCCTCTATTTCACTTCTCTTTTCATAACATATTAACTCTTAGCTTGACATTTGCTGTATGAACACTTCATTCAAAGTTAAGAAACCAGCTTAAGAGGAGAGATATGCAAAATTAATGGTTATTTATATCACCACTAGCAGTCACTCAGATACTTAAAAGACTTAAAATTTATGTGAATCTCAAAACTTCTTAATGCTATATTAAAAAGCATGGGTAGAACCTTCTTTCATTAAAGAAGCGTTACTAACTTTGGTAATATAACACCTGAAGTAAGACTAAATAAATGTACTGTTGGTAGAGGGAAGAAGGAAGAGTAGAAAACGGTTAACTATTTCCCTCACCAACATTGTTTTCAGATCTAGGGGGAGGTGATCATTTGAGCTTGGTTAAGATACAAACAGGAATCTGTGAAGCTAAAGCCACTGACATTGAAATTACATAATGGTGACCTGGACAGACAACCTTGAGAAACAAAGTTTAGTTTCTTCCTCGTCCTCTGGGGAGAAAAAAAAACGTAAACCAAAAAAAAAGGCATTATTCATTCTACTAGTTCAACAGCTGTTTGCTCTGTTGCAGCAAATGATAGAAACTACAAATGATTCCTTCTAACATTCTTGCTAAACATGTAGGGCTGAACAGAAATTCATCAGCTGTGAAAACAGTAAGCTACCAGTGGGAACTCATCAGAGAAGTAACACATTACTTCTCCATGAAATCAGACCATCAAGTAAGGATAATAAGACTGAAACAATATGGCACAGGGAACCATTTGGAGAAATACAGAGACAGGAATACTAACCCTGCCATGTTTTTTCCTCCAAATGAAGTGGCACACGATGAGAGCAGAAAATGGAAAATGAACATATTATACCTAAAGCAGGACTATTGGGAAGTCGAATTAATAGAGGAAGGGATTGGGTATTTCGATACCTATTTAAAATTGGGGAAATTTCTCCCAAAGCTCCAAACATTCAGGAGATCAATGTAAAATGTCATCAAATTTTTCAGAAGAGGAATAGTACAGTTAATAAGCTGCACTGGTGTCAGTCAAATCAGGAGCTCTTTTAATTTACTCCCATGTATTCGAAATAGAGGGATGACTGACCCACAAGGTGATTACTGTGGGCCCACCCTTATACAGAGGAAAAAGTGAAAATTGGTGATTTACTTGCACTTTTCTTGCCCTGAGGTACTGATTGAGTACCAAATATGTTTGTTCCAAGACATCATGCTCACAGTTTTAAAAAGGTTAATTTTAATGGTGGTGGCCACTTAATCTGTCTAGCTAGCCTGCTGCGTCCACTAGTCCCTCTAATAGGAGACATGAGAATTAACTGTGCCCTGCAGTCAAATGGTCAGGCAAGATATAAACCAACTTCCAGAAAATAGCCATTTATACTGAGGAGAAAATGACAGAAAAGCTACAGAGACAGACTGACAGCTCAAAGGCTCATCAGAGAATGAACTTTTAGCATATGGCAAGAAGCTGAAGGGAGCCGTGAGGTAAAACAGTAAAGATTGTTATCAGTTTTGGGGCTGCTTTAACATATTTTGTTGTTGCTGTTGTTTCCTACAGTAAATAGAAGCTGGAGTTGTTTTCTTGGCAGATTTCACCTTCACTGGTAATTCAATGTAAGTGATGTTATAAAGCCATAATATGAAACAGAGCCAACGTGCATTAATGGTTTAAACTTCAAAATGATCATTAATAACTGAAGTAATCCTTGAATTAATGAGCTGGAGTCTGCAGACACTTTTTGCTGTTTCTTATCCTGTTCTTTAATGCTAAATTGTTGGACAAGAAAGGTTTTTTAAGTACAAATCACAGCGAGTGACTATATCATACCCCATCCTCCCCTGTGCAGTTGGAGGTAATGGCTTGTTCCATATTCTCCTTAGATTTGATAGTAAAAAAATTGCACAAAACCTGAAAAGACCATATAAATATATACTTAGTAATAAAGTATATTAATTACAATACAGTTCTAATTAGAATGGAGTAAGAGTAAAGAAGGTAGTTCAAAATATTTTTAAACAACTGCTAGTAAGTTTTTCAGTAAGAAGGAGAATAACTCCAGTTGAATGTCACCAAATATATAATTTATGTAACAGAATTTTGAAAACCATCCTGTGATCAGACATCATGGTAGCTGGAATAATTCCTTTGTTACTTTAAACTTCAAGTTGCATCAGATGTTGTTGTCATCACAGACATAAAAATATTAGTCATATTCTAATTATAGAGTAATTACACTGCAGATAACATATGTCTATGAAAAAGTTATAACTTAAAATGTCATGAACACTAACACCCCACTATTTCATTTGTGGGTTTCAGTTTTCTATTTGTCTTCCAGGTGAAATATGTATTTCCCAATTACTACTGCAATATTAAAAAAAAGGAAAAAAAGAAGGGCTATATTTTTCATTTGTAGGTGTCATGTCATGAGAGAAAAATACAGGTAATGCAAGGAAATTTCAAAATATTATCTTAATTTTATTGATCTGATGACCATTAAGGTCTTCTCTCTTGTCCTCAGAGAGATTCAAAAGGAAGTATTCACTACAACTGCTCAGAAAGGGAAAGTGGTTTTCCCTTACCACAGCATCTGCCAGCTACAAGTGGAGCTGCGAGTTTGATACCTTGAGACTAGTGAATGGACAAAGTAAATTGACTTGATATGGTTTGTTAGCAGCAGTGAAGCAGCACAGTAAGCATTCATTCTATTCAACGCAATATTAAGTTTTCTAGATTTATTTAGTGAAGATATTATTTAAATTTTTCACAGTGGCTTTTACACAGTGACTACAAATTCTTTTGTGGGAAATTCTGACTACTTGAACAAGGCTGAAATACAGGCAGTGTATACAAAGAATATAAGCATCAGGTCAGGGAGATTGTAACAGTTATTCTTTTGGGGTTCAGACAGAAGCGAGTAAGCTGACATGCTACAATTTTTACCGTGGCTTTTTTCTTTGTGACAAACAGCAGGCAGAAAAATAAGCAGGAAATTGGCAATATATCTCAGTATTCGGTAGAACAGCTCATCCTTTCTTTTTCCATTAAAACTTGACTTTAGTAGGTTTATATTGATTTATTCTAACTCATGATAAAGTCCTTTAGACTTTAACAGCTGTTGTAGATGTAAATTTCAAAGCTAGAAACTGCCAGGACTGAACTGGTGGCTGGACATGGACTGGTGGCATGCATTTCTTAACACATCATGGATTTTTGGCAAGTCCTTTATCTTTTTCTTTAGGTAAAGGTAGACTTTGATGTTTTTGTTAAGGCTTGTTTAATGCTGCTATACTGATTGCTCCTCCATGAACAAAGATGGGAAAAGGTCAAAATGAACAGTATCTGCACTGTGACGCAGTATGACAGAAGTATCCTTTGTCTTTATCTCCAGCAGACTGGAGTTGGTTAAGAAACTGCTATTTCATCCTTTCATCTACATCACTGTCACCTAAACACTGCAAGCTTCCTCAGCAAAACTTACAGTTGGCCATTGACCCAAGAATTCCAAGCAGAACAGCCGAAAGACTGGAAGAAAGGTTAAAAAGTACTTTTTTCCCCTGTGATTCTTCCTTAATTCTTAGACTGTTTGTAAACAACTGAAATCAGTTGAAAAAAACTCCACTTCACATCTTAAGGCATAAAAAGGTCTGAAATGGAGTCTAGTTAGTGGTTTCCGGCCCTGGATCAAAATTTCTTTTTTTTTATATGCTAAACCAGAATAGGGGAGCTATTAAAAATGAATTATAAATTCTTTTAAAAAATAAAACAAATTATAATTTAAAATAAGAATTGTGAAATTCTTAAAATTTACAAGAAAAAATACTATATGGAAACTGAAACAAAAAAGAGTACTAACAACAAAGGAACTTTAAGTGTATTATATTATGCTTAACACCCTGGCTATTTAACCTATATGCAGAAGTGCTACAGGTGTATTCAACAGCTCCATGCAACAGATGTATCCTGTTAGTTACATGCAAACACCTGTTTTGTATATGCAGAAACCAAATGTTCATTGCTCTATAAATTTGCCAAGTCTTTTATTACATGAACAGCAGAAGATGAATTTTACTGCCCAACTAAAAAAATTTTAGCCCAGTACAGCATACAAAGGTAATATATTGGAAAACTGACTTCTGCCTTCACCAATCCAAAGTGATACTCATAGCCAGTCCAAACGCTTTTTTCAGCGTCAATAGGTCTTTGTTTTTTTAATAAAATATATAAATATATATTTTAAATAAAATATATATAAAATATATATTTTAAATAAAATATATATTTAAATACAATTTAAAATATAAATATAAATATAAATATATATTTATATATTATATACATTATATATATTTGTATATTTATATTTATGTAAAAGTATAAATATATTTTTGAACAAAATTGGCATAGAATATATTCTTTGTGGTCATACAAAATGCTTGGGCTGTCATAGCAGTTAAAAAGTGCTTTAGGACTTTGACAATGTATATACTTGATAATACCTGAAATTGATCTTAATCCTTAAATAAAACTTTCCTTTGCTACTTATCACTAGAATCCACAGGCTCTGGTCATATTTCTGTTCAATTTTAGTTCCACTAAAACAGACCTTATGTGCTATAATTCTCGAACATCTTCACAGTCATAAAGCTGAGAAGACAACTACTAAGAAGCTCCTTATCTCCACAGGATATGAAATAGCAGTAAACCCGTTCTCCACTACCTTTTGCATCCTTTTCCCTGTCACACTATGTCATAAGTCCCTGTTGCACAGAGGGCTTCCCCATCTCTTTTTTAGGACACTGACAATATATTTCACTCTAAGGAAATCTTCAGCACAAGGCTGAGTAAGATAGCCCTCAAACTATACTGCTTTTGTAGAATACGAACAAACTTCCCCCAATTTTATGCTTAGGAGTGAAACAGGTGTGGAACATGAAGATGTAGAGTTCACTCATTTCATGAATAAATCACAAATAAAGGCAATGTGTGTCCCTCTTACACTTGACCTAATGTGAGCCACCAGTGACGGGTATTGCATTCTTCTCACTACCTTTCAGACCCAGAAGAGGACCTGAATCTTATTTTCTTGGATTCCACATAAACTGGAGCTTGTAAGTGGCCCATCATTTACTCCCAACACGTATAAACATGTGCAAATTACATAAATCTTCAAGTCAGCCTTACGTTACTGCTTAATCATACTCTTTTTTCAGTCTATGTATCTTCCTAGTGATTTTGAGCTCTGAGGGACAGATTTCTAAAGGTCGTATTCCTTCCAGAGCTTTTTCAGTATTTTCTACTCTGTAGCTTGCCCATTGAAGCTTTGTGTTGTGCTGTTACTCCCTCACCTGCTTTTTCGGTTCATTGCAGGTTGCTCATTTTTTAACTTCTGACTAAACTGTGGTCTACCAATGAGAGTCTGATGCATTCCCATTGCTGTGACCAAAAAAGACAAGACAAACTTCTTCCAGATCATACAGAGACACTTTATTTGGGGTTTTAAAGAGAAAAAGAAGTAATTAATGAAGCTTTTAGAACAATCAAGCAGTTTGAGCAGATGCTTGCTGCTTATGTAAAGATTTACACGTGAAGTTGCTTGAAAATATTTGATCTGCTTTAAGTAGCTTTTTAAAAAATCCAGAAATTATTCTTAAAATAATCTCAGATTTCTAAGAAAAAAATGAAACATCAAGAGAGTATGGGGGTTTCTTTTTCCCCCCAGAAAAAGAAAAAACAACTTAAAAAATTTGCAAAGAAAATTTCAAAGATTTTTTTCTCCACTTTTGTCAATAAATTTCATGGAAATTGAAGTTATTTCTGGAAAGATCTACTCATAAGAAACCAGATGCCCACATAATTTCTTTTTCTTTTTTTTTTTTTAATACATATTTGTAATTATCATTACGTTTTACCATATTACATATATTCATAAAATCACTGCATGATCTGAGGAATGAAAGCTGCTTAGCCCTTTGAAGAGTTTCAAGTAATAAGATATTAATGAAAAAGCAAAATATCAGCAGTCTTACATCCAGTGCTAAGACATTCCCGACAAATACTCTCCTTCGAGGCAGGCTTGGGTTAGAGAGACCCTAGATTATTACAGCAGATTTTTACCAGTTACCTTAGTAAAAAGTGAGTGAGGCAATATTTTTAATACCACATTCTAAAAAACTGAAGTTTTGTAATTTTATTTAAATGGTGATTTACCAAAACCAAGGTAATACCTCACCACTGAAAGCAGGACTGGAGTCAGTGCAAATTGCATCAGTTTTTAAAAGCTGTTCTTTTGTTCCTTAATCCTGTATTCAAGGAATACTGCAAGTTCAGATAATGAACCTGCTATTTCATTCAGACTTTGTTGTTATAAATGTATTAACTTTTTCATAAAATAGTCTGTATTTATAATTAATCAAGTGAGTTATATCTTTAAGATGGTAGCCTAGCAACTTCTCTGAAGCCATGGGAAGGCCCAGTTGGTGCTGCAGAACAACACAACTATTATCTCAAGTCTGATTTAACTGGTGTAAATGTTTCAAACCACCCTTTTGATTAAAAAGGAGAAGAGAGAAAAGTTTGGTGGAAGCCAAAAAAAAAAGTTACATGTAGGTGAGTATTCTTTATGTACATGGGAACTAAAGAATTTTTCAGGGGACACCCAATGTTTTATTTGTCTAGAAATTAATAAAGATTTGGTTCACATTTCTGAACAGGTCCAACAATGAAAAAAGTAATTGATTGTCTTCTCACTGTTTTGCTTCATCTCCGAACTAACCACTCGTTCAAGTACAGTGAAAGTAAGAGGCTGGAAACATGAACACGTAATGTTTAGGTGAGCTGAACTGTGAGGCCTCCTAAGTGGAATATATTGGATTAATCTCAAGGAAAAGATTTCCAACTCCACACAAGACTAAAGACTTGGTAATTTTGGTTTTGACTAAGCCTATCACAGCTTCATGGCATGGAGACTGGAAATACTGGAGTCCCCAGCTATCTAAGTTGCCTCAATACCATTGCTCAATCAGAGTTGCAGAAGTTTTAGAATTTTATGGTTAAAACTGGCCATAGGTTCACCTTTGTATCAAAACCAGATAGATAGTTGAACAGGAGCAGATGAACCCCCTGAGACAGAGGTATATCAAGGTCTTGGTTTCACACACACATTGTTCACAGGTACACTACATGTTTCATTATTTGTAATGTCTTCTTTCAAGCTAAAACCAGAATTCTTCTTCCTCTCCCATTTGAAACATTGCTACAATGAAGAACAGTAAATATGCAGCTTTCCTCTGGCAGAACAACTAGTGCTAGTAGGTAATGGTCAACAATATACAAGACAGTCCTCTCTGCCTGTGTCTTCCCTGAGTGTTTGGCATGTCCAATGAAACGGACATAGTCTATTACTGTGCAAACAATTCAAAGGATGACAGTAGGGAAAAGTTTTCTTAATTTTTCAGTTTGCTTTCTCTGAGCATCTTAAAATGGTCAAGAAGCAAAAAGCCTCAAATTATACAGGGCTAATTTAAACTTTCAATTTAACCTCAATTTACAGGGACTGACATATAGACAAGTATGTCCCTCATGTAAAGTCATTTTTGCTTTTCCCTGAATATTCAGCCAAGCAGCAGCTGAAACTCCTTTTCTGAAATTTCCTTGTATTCATTACCAGACAAGCAGAACAATTCTGATTCAAATTGCTGAAAGTTCATTTAAATCAACATATACTGCTTCAGGGCTTTCTGGCTGGGGTCAGGGATAAAGATTGTTGCAAGTAGTAGTAACTCTCTACCAAAGGTAAAACCACTGAAGGCTGAGAGGCCTTGGTGACTGATTTGTAAAATCATCTAAATATACATGATTGATATGAAGCTGAGGATGTTTGCTTTTTATTTTTTTATTTTAGAACAACTTGATTATGAAAATGCCCACTTAGTACATAATCCACTAAACTCACTCAGTTACAGAGGCTGCAATAGGTGGCCAAGCACTTATGTTTTCTTGAAAGCTATGAAGTTAAAATTACTCCCAAAATATTTATTCCAATATTTATGTTTTAAAAGGACTGTCTAAAAAGTCAAATTCTATAAATCCCTGTTTGACCATCTGTCAATTAACTTTGTTTTTGCATCTTGCTACTTAACTCCTAGTATGTTCTGTCTTCCAGATCTCCTTCCAAGGTGTTATACTGCTGAAGACCAGTAGACTGTTCATTGAGCCAAAAGCAGATTTTTGCGTCATTTCTAAAACATTTCTTCAGGAAAGCTAGGTAAGGCTCAGTGTTCTCTGCACAGCAGTCAAAGGCAGTTCTCTCAGGCTGCAAATAGTCAATGACTGATTCAGATCCTAAAACATAAAGATATATAAGGGATAGGAATCAATATGATGCAGTCAAAAGGAGTGGGAGTAATAAGAACTGAGTTAAATATATGAGAGAGATGGCTAACAGAGGATGTTTGCCTATCATCTGCTGTCTTCACCTTTGCAATTCCTTACCTAGCCTAGAACTACAGAGTTCTACAGTTAGAAGGCTTTCAGGCTTGTGCTCAGAAATGTGGGAAGTGGGCAGATAACTGAACAGAGACAAACACAAATGATGTAGAAGAATCAAGCCAAAGTTGCCATATTTGGCCTCTTATTTGTTTACATGTTATAGGAATCAGATCGTATTTATTCAAAATAATATTCTACATAGCATGATCTCCTGATTATATCCAAAAAGAAATGTGGGTATTGGGGCTTTAATATGAAGTTCCAATACTTCCTAAAAATCATGCTAGTCTGTCAACTTCAACCATACCTACTAAAATGTTACTATGCTCCTGCGTAGTAGCATACATTAAATATGCTTCACTGAGACTAACATAAAAGCATTTTGTTTCATCAGTTTTGAGTACCTGTCTTATAGCTGCATAATTTGACCCATTTGCAGTTTTGTTTTCCAAGACAGGTTATACACTATCTTCAAGAGAACAAAGGATCTCATCCTTGTGCTATGAATAGCACAGATTGTCTCACCCTTGAATTGTGTCATCAGGGACACAAGACTGCTGTCATCCTTGCAAGCTAGGAGATATTCCAACAACTTCTGTACAGTTGTTTTATTTAATGGTAACTTTCTTCAGGAGCTCAATGGTTTCCTAGTTTGGTATCATCTGCCGTGACAACAATTTCACACGAAGCATTAATCTATCAGTTTCCAGATGTACAGCAGCCCAGGCTGCCATCAGTCTGGAAATCTCAAACAACTAAATACAGCGAGTCTTTATCTAAATATGTCCAACCAATCAGACTGTGAATTTGTGCTACATAGCTAACACAACATATTTACTAAACATGAGCAGATCAAAAGGTGTATATATAGTATGCCCAAGCCATCACTGATTTGTATCGCAGAATTGGAATTACGTGGCCAGATTTTTATAGCTGTGGGGACTACAGGAGTGGCTTCTGTGAGAAGCTCCTAGAAGTTTCCCCTACGTCCTATAGTGCCAAAGCGAGCCAGCTCTGACACACCCACCACTGGCCAAGGCCAAGTGTATCAGCCTCTTTTGGGATAGCATAGTTAGGAAGAGGGGGAAAAAACTGTGCAACTGCAGCCAAAGAGAGGAGTCTCACTCCTCCCCATGGAGGGCCACAGTGGAACAGATATCCACCTGCAGGTCATGGAGGACACCACACCACAGCAAGTGGATGCTCAATGAAGGCTGTAACATTATGGGAAGCCTGTGCTGAAGCAGACTCCTGGCAGGACCTGTGGATCTGTGGAGAGAGGAGCCCATGTTAGAGTAGCTTTACTGGCAGGACTTGTGTCCCCATGGGAAGCCCACACTGAAGCAGTGAGTTCCTGAAGGACTGCACCCTGTGGAAGGGACCCATAATGAAGCAATTCATGAAGAACTGTAGCCCATGGTAAGGATCCACGTTGGAGAAGTTCATGGAGGACTGTATCCTGTGGGAGGCACCCCACACTGAAGCAGGGGACAGAGCAGCAGAAATGTGATAAACTGATCATAACCCCCATTCCCTGTCTTCCTGTGCAGGTCAGGGTGAGGATGTACAGAAAATTACAAGTAAAGTTCATCCCAGGAAGAAGTGAGGAGTGAGAGGAAGTTGGTTTTAAGATTTGGCTTTTTTTCTCATTACCTTGCCCTGTTTGGTTGGTAACAAATTAAATTAATTTCCTCAAACTGAGTCTGTTTTGTCCATGATGGTAATTGGTGAATGATGTCTCCCTGTCCTTATCTTGACCCACGAGCCTTTCATCATATTTTTTTCTCCCTTGCCCCAGAAGAAGGGAGTGATGGAGCAGCTATGTTTGGCATCTGGCATTCAGCCTGGGTCAGCCCACCACAATCACAAGACAGTAACTGTCTTTATCGAAGTTTCTTAAGGGATGTCATCTAAACAATATTTTCATAGGAAATACTGGAGTAGTTATAGGAACATAATCTTCAACTCTTGGATATCTAATTTCAGATGAGAATAGAGGAGTATAGTATACTCCAGAACTGGAGACCAAAACTGTAGGCTTTGTGACCATTTACAAATCTGAAAGTACATATCTGCATGGCTTACTTACTTTTGTTTTCCAAATTCATTAGAGAAACCAACGTGTAAAAGAATATTAGGAATGATTTTCAGAATTGTGGCTTGCAATGCTATTCTAATAAGTCCACAAATAGTCCATTCATGTGCTGCAACTATAATATCTACAATTAAAAATTTGATAATGAAGAATTCTCAACAGTTTCAAGGACTGACCATGGTTCATAGTCCCTCATCAGTAGTTCTGGTTAAAGAAAAACTACCTTAGAAGCTGAGCTAATTTATCATTTAGAAATACTTCTTTTTTGGCTAGGTTTAAAGCATTGATAGGTCAGTATGACATGTTTCATTCTCAGTTCTGCAGATAATTAGAAAGCTTTCATCTGATGGAAGGTGGCATTTCAACTCTTTGTAAGAACACTATGTTCTACAGATGTACTTCTAAAAAGGTGATTTACTTTATGAGTGCAATGGTAACAGCAAAACAGGTCCCTTGCATTGTGAGGAGGGGAAAAGTTCTCACATGGTGCACGGCTGGACTAATAAAGAATTCTTACATCTATAGAACCTGAATTTTTATTATTTTGTTTCTTTTTTTCCCTCTTTTTTTAGAACTAGACTACTGTTGAATCATTAAAATAAAAATAAGCATATGCTTGTGTTCTTGCATCCACAGACTCAAGCAGTGATAAGTTGTTTAATTGAGTTGGTACTGGTATTGATCGCTCATTGCTTAAAAAGGAACTTGCAGGTTAATCAGATCTGTAAGTGTCTTTCTCATTACTTACAATGCTGAAAAAGATTAAATATTAGGAGGAAATACCAAGGTTTGCTTTGCCAGATAAATAAAAATCAATTTGTTGTTGTTAGTAAATGTGTTAAATGTAGCAAGGTAACAAATCCTGCAGCCCTCTCAAGGATGATTTTTCAAGACAGAGTAGCCTCTGAAAGGCAGTAAAGACATGGCTGTGAACACAGCACTGTGTAGGAGGTATTGCTCACTCCCTCTTCTGGTTAATTCTTCTGTTAACCTCATTTCTAAATCTGATTTTTCATGTAATGTGTGATATTAATCTCCACAGGGAATGGACAATTACACACAGCTGCTTCTTCTTTTAATCTTGTTTCCAATTCATAGCTTGGACATTTCTTATGCAAATTGTTTGTGTTCATGACATTCAGGTTCTCTAACAGATCTGGAGACAGCTAATGAGACTGGATGTAGATTTTGACAAGTTTCTAAAACACTGAACACCTTCACCACATATTGTTTTGCAGTTGTACTTGCCAATTCCATATCCTTGTGTGTTTGCATTTCTCTGACTACTTGCAACACAGGCTGCTGTATTGCTAACAGCCAAAGTTTCTTGGCAAACTCTCTTGCCAAATTCCCGCAGATGCAGTACCAAGTAATTCAATAGTAATATCCCATGGATTTGTACCAGGCTGCAAAATACATGGATTTATAGATTAGGGAAAGTTGAACCTGATGCAGGGCAAATTTATCAGCAAAATTATATTCATGTTTAAGCCTAGGTTCTCTAAAACTCTCCTACTACCTGTACTGGAAAAATTTGTTTTTGACAATGTAACTTCCCAGACTGGTATATCATTACAGATGCACGCAACTTGTATGAGGGTAAGTCCTTTCTCCTCTCACACAGTGAGATCTAGTTCTGCAGTAAGGGGTATACATTCCCACGCCCATGCAAAAGCAGAATGGGTTCTTATCTCACTCTGTTGCCTGATAGACAATACAAGTCAAAGAGTACACCTTATCAGCGTTATGTTTATTTCTGTGTGTCTATATACTGTGTACAGCTCTGAGTCCATTTGGCTGAGATTAGAATGGAACAATTGACAAAGTGACATGTGTGAAATGCAGCTTGCAGGTTGATTGTGTGTGGAATAGACTTAGGGTTTAAGTATCTGAATAAACTAGATTGCAAGGAAAAAACAAGGTGCTTGTTCTGCAGCTTGTGAGCTCAATTTGTTTCCTGAATTGGAAACAGGAAGAGGATTCACTTTTTTTAATAGTTAATAATTGAGCAAAGACTGTTGAGTTTCAGTGCTGAGAGAACTGGACTATGTTGCAGCAAACAGCTTCATACCATACTGCCAGAAGTTAAAGATATTCAGTACCTTACAGAACTAAAACCGTAATCAATCAACAATCCGAAACATTCAGTACAAGAAAATATATTATAAAACTAAGAATCATATATACAAATGTATTTTAAACTTCTCTTTCTCTTGCATTTTACATATGAGAATTCTCTGACCTTTCAGTAAAACAAAGATTTCTGTGGCTTACCTGAAGTCCCCTATTCTTTTTTCAGACTTCCAGCTCCATCAACATTTTACCTCTTTCTGTCTTTCAAGACAAAGCTATTATTTTTCATGTTCCGACTTCTTTGAAATAAAAATATCTTCTAAAAACTTCTGGAGACTTTGTGGCTCAGGTTTTTCTTCTGTGGCATTAAGCACATACTGTCAGGATCTTGCATGCGCTACATCCCTCATGAGGGTTTGCCTTCCCTGGACTCACAGCTGATTGTGGCTCCCGTACTCAGGCCTGCCCTGCTCCCCTCACTTGGCTGTGATGGGACTGTGCCCCTGACAATCAGATCTCTGTATTTTCCTGCCTTGGTGTCACCAGCTACCCTTCCCTTGGTGAGCAGCTTGCTGCTCCTGGACACATACATTTAAGGACAGCAGGTCTTCGAACTATCAGTTTTGGAAACTCTAAAGTCAGAGCTGCTTGGATGAATGGCTGTTGATTAAGTTTGTATTAGGCATCAGTCTACTCACCTCTGACTTATGAATGTTAATCTTTTAATCTTAAAAGTGTATTGGTTAGCAATCTACCTATTATGTACACTATAATGAGATAACCATGCTGCTGAGTGTCCAGTCTTGACAGCAAAGTGTCACCAAGAGCTGCTTTAACATGTTAGACCAACTCCCTCTGTTATAAGATATGTATAAGAGAAAAAAACAACTCATCAGATGTGGATGTTTTGCTTATTTCCTGAGTTTTCTGAAAATATATTACATGTGTCCAGAAGAAATTAAAATTAATTTAATGAATTCCTTTAAAAGGATTCATAGTGTGTCATTGGTTTTGCACTGTAATCTTTTTTCTAAGAATAGGATGTTAACACTGCAGACCTCCTGCAAGTTTCCTCTGATGCTTCACTTTAATTTTGTGCAAGACATTGGTAGTTTTTACTACTTTATTCCTTTAGACTGTTTCTCATTAAAATGGCTCCCATCACCTCCTTCTTCTTGCAAGTACTGTAGTTCTGCCTGGAGCTTGCACAGGTCATGGCAAGGGCAGGAAGTATCTTATTGCTCCTAGATACCTCTGAATGAGCTGTTTTTAAGCTCCTCTTAGGGTAACCACAATGCCTCACTCCTACATCATATAATACTAAAGCAACCAGTGGGAAATCCACCTTCTTCTGGCCATCCTCAAGAAGTCAGAAGTTACAGTGTGTTCTTGCAACACGGAACGCCAACTGCATATTGGCCTGCTTTAATTAGTAAGAGCATAATATGAACGTTGAAAGAAGCGATAATTCTCCTCTATTCTGCCCTCAGAGGGTCGTAACTGGAGTCATGTATCTGGGTTTAGTCCTTGTCAGTAGAAATGCAATATCAGTCACTAGGAGAGAGTCATTACTATGGTGGGAGGACTGAAGCACACTGGTATACAGAGCCAAGGCAGATGGTTTTTCTTGAGTGTCGTGAGGGGACAATGGAAGGTGGACTAATGCTGCTGCGAAAAAGAAAAACAAAACCAAACAACAAGAGCTCAGGGAAACTCATCCTGCAGCATTCTGAGCCAGGGATAAGTAATAATCATGAATCATGGTTGTTTTACTTCATCAATGAGTGCTGAAAACACAGCTAAGGATTTAGCTTTGATTTCCTCTAATCAATAAGAATTGTTGCTGTAGTTTACCTTTACACTCAAATGCATTTTCTCACACCTATGCTTCCAAGAAAAAGCCTGAAAGAATAAAGTTCTTACTTTGAATGATTAGTGGTAGAACTGCATAGAAGATGCCAGTAAACGACTACACATTTTAAGTAAAGATGAAGTTTACAAAAACAGAGACTGCATACAGCTTATGTACATATTACCATGGGGCACAGTATGACAACTAGTTACTAAATCAAGTGTCAGAAACAGGAGAGCTACTTTAGCCTAGGTAGAATAGCTGGATGACACAGCACAGCTCAGTCTGTGCAGATACACTAGTACGTCTTCTCAAATTAATTTTTTTCCTGATGGTTGCTTTCTTGATTCAGTGAGCATATTTTTCATCATCACATATTTTATTAATGTATATTTCTATGGGTATATTAGCTAAAAATTGTACAACCGAAATATTAAAGGACAATTTGTCCTTACGGAAGTTATTAGAATGAAGATCAATACCTTACTTAAAAAAATGGATATATTTATATTTGTATAAGACTGGAGTAATTCAGCTGTAATTTTTATTTTTCTTGGAAAATATATCTGTAGAAATGTATTTGTGAACTATTGGAAATTTGCATCCTCAAAATTAAGAAGAAAATTTGACTTCTTGTCCTGGTCCCCCAGAAGTCAATGGTGTTCCTAACAGCAGGTAAGGCATATTATATGATGGTAGCATGTTAAGCGCATTTTGCTTTCCCTACAGAGGATCATTGTGTAAGAATTCTCCAGACAAAATCTGCAGGTGCAGACTGAATCGTCACAGGAAAGAAGCTGAACAGAGTAAAATAGCCAAGGCTTTTCCTCATCCTTCGCAGCCTATTGGGTTTCCTCTTGAGAATTCTATGTTGCAGATGACTCACTTTTCTACTCTCCAGATCCTTTATGACATCTGCTAGAGTGACTTACTTAGCATTCCCCGTGATTTTTCATAGGACTTGAAAACAGAACAGGTTAGAGAAAGTATCCGGCCCATTTATTTACTATAAGATTCTTTCATGTGAAAACAAGCATATTTCCCCCCACCGATCATGTCATTTCTGAAATGCTGAGAAGAAATAAAAATACAGAGATTCTAATAATCCTACAAAGCAAAAAGAAGAGGAAAAAAACCACTTGATTTTGTAGAAATACAGCACATGAAAAATTTCTGTGAATCATATTCAGCATGAAGATGTGGCAACAGAGTAGGTTCTGTTCTGTGCATGGGTCAGTAGTGGAACGATTGTCTGTAAATAGCGCTTCTTGATACATCTCTAACTAAATTTCCCTGTTTCTGGGTAGTGCTTCTTTTCATTTTTGTTTATTTGTTTTTAACTCACAGTACATTTCTGTTCTCCCTCTGGTTCAAGGATACAATCACTGCAAGTATCCTGTAGCAGTCTAACTGTCGTTTAGCCAAGCTGATTTATGGAGCAGCTTTCCTTTTCCTCTCCCACTGCTTGTAATGTAATATAATAGGGAAATATAAAATGGAGTAATAAAATAATTGATTCACTGATATGTAATAGCAAACGAACTCACAGTTCAAAAAGGCGGAGGAGCAGAACAGATGATTGTCACATCTAACAGTGACAAATGCCATTTAACTGTTATGAAATGAAGTTAATACTGAGTGTTACTTTCACAGCAGATGAGAAATATGACAATGCCAATGGGTTGTCTACTGACTCTGTTAATCTGTTTTATGCCTCTCGACTAACACGTTGTTTTGAGCTAATGGGCAAAAGCTGATACTATATGTCTTATTTCATTTTGGAGGTGATCTTTTTTTTTCTCCACAAAGAAAGAAATATTCCATTGTTCATCTTTTCTCAAGAAATCCAGCACTTCAGAGGGCTCTGTCATACACTCAGTGCTTGCATAGTAGGAAGTAAACGTCTTTAGAATTTCTGTTCCGCAGAGGGCATTGGATGGCTTTCAGATTTAGTCCATGGGTTTATGTCTGAGATTGTGTGCGGAAAATGGCACTTAAACCAAATGATCAATAATTAACAAATTCACAATAGAAACTAATCAGGCCAATCGCTTTTGGTGTCAGCAACAAATTTGTCTGTCTTTCATCATCTGAGTCAAATGGTCGTCTTCATTCCAAACCTGAATTATTTCAGAAATCTGAAGACACTAAACAGATGCTACATTATCCCATTGTCTAACAGCAGCCTCCATTAAGTCTGCATGATACATAAAGATGCAGAATAGCTTGGTCATCAACAAATTCACACTCCAGTGGTTTTGTCTCCTGTGCTGTCTTCCAGAGGTCTTTGTGTTTCACCCAAACACCAAACACTACTCCACATAACACAAAGGGTGCAGAAATCTCAGTTGCAGCTGCCTCTATCCAGATACCAAACTCATCAATAGAAACACATGCTTACTTTAAACGTAAAAGAACAAAACAGAACAAGCTAGAAATTCGCCAGAAACAGCTGAAAAATAGTTTTCCCTGTGTTGTAAGCAAATACGACCGTGATGATCCTAACTGATGCTGCTCAATCACTAGTTAGCTCCTTGCAAAATACAGAACGTAAAAATTGCTGCTAAGATAAAATGAAACTATACATTATAGTGTTGGACAGATTGCCTTTTCTTTATACTTCTGAACTGTTAGTGTTTCTAGAACTGTCCCCATTTTAAGCTCTTTAACACCACAACATGGTGTTCCTTAATATCACCATCTTGCAAAAAATGATACCATACTTTGCTGCTCATTCTGGCCTATACGCAAATCAGAGCTGCCTGCTCAAACTGGTAGGTATACCATATGTCTTACAAACTTAACCTGATACTGCAGGCTGTTCCACATAGGTAAAATATCTACCTGTACTGAACTGACTGTAGGATCAGGACTCTTTCTGGATTAGAAATCCATTACAAAACATTTACTATATTCTTCCAGTCATTTATTTTTACTATAAAGTTCTTCCTCCAAATATGGTAGCTCTTAGATCCCGTTTGTCTAAACAACAGTTAATGGATTGATTGGCATGCAATTCCTATTTTTCTCTCCTGGGAAGATATGCAGAAGGGCAATGAATCACCTATAGTGCAATGGGATTACAGGATTTTTTTTAAATGAATTCATATAGCTAACATAAGCCACAATTCATGAAATTTTTCAAGAATAGCAAAGTTTGAGAGAAATCACTGTTATTTTAATTGGAATTTCTAAATAACTTTGTGTAATAAAAAAATCAGTCTAAGAATTGGTGTGAAGTAAGAAAATCCACATTCATTTTTTAAGCACAGTAGGGGGCTTTCTTTTGGCTTTTGACCAATTTGAAATGCATATAAAGGGTCTCAGAAATTAAAGCCTTTTAATAAAATGAAAGGGTTTATTTAAATTAAATTTAAATAAATTTCATGTCTCTGAATTTAAACACATTTAGAGAATTACTACAAACCTCTGTATGAAATCATAGTGGAATTTGAATGATATTATATTTCTCATGTACCCTTCTTCTGGTAAAAGCCCATTTCTGAAAAGTTGTCCTTGAAATCATCGCTCGATATCTCTAATTTCTAATCTAAACTCTGTTCTATTAAAAATTGGGCAGGGGTTTTTCTCTTTTTATCCTAAAAAGCTCTGGGTACTGCGATGTAGTTGTAATTTCTAATCAAGATAAAAAATAATGTCTACTAATGTATATTGATTAATGTTATTAGGCTTGCAGGCATATATATAGATATATATTTGGGATATATACACTTAAACATTATATTTTGTTATCAAACTCTTTATTTTTTCCAGTTCCTAATTCTTTGAACCACTATGAAGGATATTTACTAGGATGTCTTATATTTTCAATACAGAACAATTAGACCAACTTCGAAAGTTTACTAAGTCCTTAGGATGTAAAATGTCAATAGCCAGAGATAAAACCTGTCATCTGGCCAACCTGCCCCACAAACATCACTGATTAGATGTAGATGAATGTGCAATAAATGTCTTCTTGCCCTAATATATAATCAATGCCCTCCCTGTTCAAAATCAAAAGCCCTATGTTAGCATCTTGATCCCACTTGTTTCATTTTGGTCCTAATGAGAAAGTGAAATGTATATGACACTACTTCATTTTCCACCATTTTTTCTCCTTCATGATATATCAGTCACGTAACAAGGCATTGTGAAACAACATCACAAGATTTTTTCCTTATCCTTCGAAGACTGTCCTTTGCCTTTGTTGAGGTCTAGCTGCTCAATCAATACGAGATTGCATCAAGAACCTGTTTCTTGCAGGAGGTCAGTAGAAATTTCTGCTCTGAATGGCTAACTAAAAACTTCTACTTTTCTCATTATGTGAAGAAATACACTAACTATGATTTTATATCTTCACTTGACTGGCCGGGTGATGATCAAAACTCTAATTGAACAGGCTTAGAAATGCCACCAGCACTTTTATTTGTTTTTTCTTTCTGCCATAGAAAAGACAGCATAGTGGATTTTAAAGCTAGTATTTCATCTTCAGATAATCACTGTCAGTTCATATATATATTGCTTTAGTCAAGATTTAGCTAATGCAACAGGGCCCTCATCCAGCTCTTCCTAAATATCAATATGAGACTCACTGATGTCAGTGGAAGCTAGATCAAGCCTTAAATATACTGGGGGGAGATGTTTTCCGAAGAACAAAGTATAGTGAGACATATAGGTTCTAATTCCGCTTCATTACTTTGAAAATCTGTCCTAGTGCTTCTTTCCCAGTGTGGAATAAAAATATAGACCAGGGAACAGTAAAAAGACTGTTACATCTGTGAACACACAGAAATGCTGGCTGGTTTTTCATCTTGACCTGAAGTTACTACAGAAGTACTTTGAAAATTTCAGCTGTCCCATTTAAGCTAGCTGGAACTCATTCTTTCATTTAATGGTTTCTGTAGAAAAGAAAAAAATCAGAGATAAAGTGAAAAATATGTGAGGCATTCTTTAAAAAAAAGCTACTGAAACCAATGTAGTTTAGTCACATATCATCTTTTCATAGGATGCTCCCTGAAAATGTGCAATGGATGTATTTATCTCTAAATTGAACAGATTTAGTTATTGAGAAAGGAGAGTAGAAAAGAAATATTTCTAATTATCATGAAAGAGCTTCCCCCCTTTTTTGATGGTTTCTACACCTCTAATTACTGTTTGGCTCTATAGTAAGTGTATAAATACATCCTTGCTCTCAATGGAATGTGACACTGTAGCTTAATTATAAAAGGCAAGTTCCTTTTTTTGCTTAATAGCTAAAGGTCCAGGTCTTTGGCTTAGAAGTTCATTTGTCTTTTCTACAGTAGAGGAAGAGTGGATAATCTCACTTTGTTTAATTATGTTTACTACTTCATTTTGCCTTTGCTCAAATATTTGTTATAAAGAAAATATGTGTATTTGTTGTGCCATCAAGGACCTTCATTTTGAACTGCACACTTATTAATCTGCAGAAAGGGAGCTACCACAGGTTTTTGTTCTTCAATTACATGCTTAGAGAAAAAAATATCCACCAGATCAAAAATAGTTATTCTGTGGCATCATAGCAATCTCCTGCTGGTTTTCTATTTGTCGGAGAAATTTGCTTGTTTTAAAAAATTCAGAAATTTGACCATTGATGTGAATTTGTAGTGACTATAACAAATGTTACAGTGGTTCTAGATAGCCAGAAATGATACAGTAGTAGTGTAATGCTTATGAAGCAATAGGGTTGGCCATTGCACATTGATTCTAGAGATGATAATGGAATAACAAGTATAAAACCTAAACACTATCTGTAGTAGGATTCAGGTGCTTAAGCTTTAGTAGTATTCATCTTACCAAACTTTAGACTTTTACCATAGAGATGTCTGCATAGAATTACTTCGTAGTCTTCGGATAAATAACGAGTTAGTGTAATTAATCTTGTAGTCTTGTAAGCATCTAAAATAGGTCAAATGAACTGTACACTATTAGTGCCTATTTCTCTTGGTTAACCATAACTGTAGTTTAGCTACTAGCTCACATGTGTCTTCTTAAAAATACTTAGGGATCTGAAAGAAAGATCTTACCTGTGACCCTCAGGACTTTTGGCCAGCCAGGTATTTTAGGCTCTTCCAACTTATTTCTCAAGGAAGGATAAAATGGCTGGGAGCTATTTAAAACTCCTGACCACTGCAGGAACAATTTTTGGAGCTCTTATTCCCTTGGAATATTGTTTTGTTTTGGGATGTTTTCACACAGCTAGATAACTGCAGTCCTTCTATCTAAGAACTAATCCTTCTCTGCCCTCTCTCTTTGGAGGTTTGGAATAACTTTGGAATGGCTTAAATTTTTATTCTTATGGATTCATCAACACAACTCAAGTTATTTTCTTAGGAAAACAGGTAGCATGGAATGAAGAGTTTCTGTGCAGTAGTCACCCAAGATATTTATATACTCTCCACTGATAACATGCATTCATATGTAATATTAAAACAGAATATTCTTAAGCTTTTTGGTTTATTAACCTTTTCTGTCCTATAATCAAACACTGTGATAGCTAATCTTGAAACACATGACGTAATCAAAACTAGCTATATGAACATTGCAAGCTCAAGTTATTTGCCTGAATTGTACACAACAGAACACTGGTAAGTCTCCTCTGAATTGTTAAACTACTCACTTTCAAAAACATAACTCCAAAGAAAACTCTGGTGAAAGTTTCTCAGTTTCTACTGTTTTCATTCAGTATTCACAGATGGGGGTCAAAATCTTGACTCCAGGATAGAAATGACTGCGTCACCATTGACATCTATGACAATAGCATTTTGGTCAATATATCTTAATTTCAGTAGCATATCAAGTATATGTATCTTTTGCTTATATGGAAAGGAAGTTCCATTGTTCCTAATATATTTTCTCTTTTTTTGATGTCATTAACTCATCTCCTTCCCACTTAAGAAAAAGAACATTTAAAAGTAATGGAACTATTTATTTCTAATTTCTTTCTCTGATAATTTATCACAATGTTTGCAGAACATATACTTAAATATTTGTCTTTTATGAGCATTTAAGAAAAACACTTGAAATTTACTTTGTTGAAATAAAATGGAGGAAGATCCACTTTGATACTTCATGGCCGTCAGTAAAAAAAGATAGGTTCTTAGCCTATATCTAAGTCAAAAAGTTTTTTATTTAATTGGTAAGCATTTATTTTTACTGTTGTACTATATGGGTGCCTTGTTGTAGTATCATAGTGTATGAATAACTGTATTCAAAAGCTTAGAATGTAACACTAAAATTACATTACAGTACAGGGTATATGTAAACAGAAAACTGAAGAACATCTGAGTGTTAAAGAACTTGCCCAGGACCTGGAAGCCAAATACAATTCTCTCTAATATAAACTTTTAACTTCCTTTCTTTAAAACCAAAACAAGCCAAACCAAACCAAAATAAAAAAAAAGCCCACCACATTTATGTGATATTCAATCATTTAATAGACTAGGATATGGCCTTAAAATTAACAAAAAAGTTAAGCACTCTATCCGTTTGGGTTTTTTTTAACAGTGAAATTTTGGTCCAATTTGTAGTGCCTGAATAACAATAAAATGAGGCCTTACATAGATATTCCTGAGTACAGAAGGTACAGAAGACCAGCAATCTTTGTTAGGCAGCCATACCATCACCAGTTTCCTTTAGTATCAGGGACCTCCAAAATAAAGAGTAAGAGCATAGCAGAGGCCGTGAAAGTAAAAGAACAGGACAATTCTTGGGGCTATAAGCACAGATGCAAAATGGTTAAGTACAAGATACTAAAGCAATGCAGCACTGAGAGCTGAATAGCACTGGCTTTAGCAGACAAAAAAGTGCATAAACTTAACTTGCAAGAAAAAAAACCCATGTGTTGTGAAGAGACACAGGAGACAGGAGTAAAGTAAGAAAGCAAAATTTACTCCCCACAAGAATGGGAACAAAAAGAGGAATTGCTTCATTGTTGAGAACACTGGCCCCTCTGCAACCTGCTGGCTGTTCAGCTCCACAGTGTATCCATAGTGAACCCTTCTTTCCCATCGGGTGAGAGAGAGGGCTGCTTTTCCTTAGTTGCTATATACCAAATGTAGTAATGGCAAGTTAGCAACTTCCAGCAATTCCTGCTCTGAATCAACTGTGTTGATTAGCAAATTAGTGGGGTAAAGCAAATTCTTCACTCCCTGGCAGGGGGGAAATTAAGAAGGAAAATCCACTGTAGGTCCAAGTGACTCTTCTTTTCCTACCATGAATTCTGAACAACTACCATGAATTCCAAAAACTGTCATCTTCTTCAGACCTGCAAAATGCACCGGCAGCACTGCTGTTCTTACCTGTGCACCGAAGTGGGCAAAAAGTTGTCCTATAATGTTTGATTGATGGTTCTATAGCTCAGCCCACAGGAGTTTAGGTCATGAAAATGAGAACAATCACAAAGGAAAAAAAATAAAAAAAATAGCAGCAACAACGGCAAAAGGTCCTGTATTCATTCGCCCAGCCTTTCTTTTAGTCAGCGATCAATAAAGTGACTTCACTGTGCTTAACTAATGAATCCATGACTGTGTGAACTCTGTTACATAGAAACAGAAATAAATCTGAGTAACATATCTTAGGCGTTTGTTTCACTCACTATCTAAATTAAAGGAGAACCTCTGTGATTATGGTGCAGATGTAATGAAATGCATTTAGTTTTAGTCTCATGTAGCAAATAGGGAATGACCACACTTACTAGTTTATTTCTCTCTTTTACGTTGATGTCATTGTAATACTTCTGTTACTAGGATTCATTTTTTTATAAATTTAAATATATCATGTATATCTATATATCACCATATACTGGTGATATTCAAGCACAGAGACTATTGCTGAGTGAAAAACATTGTGGACCAACAGAACTATGACATGTCTTTGTGAGTTAATTTTGTATAATCCAGAAAAGCCTTCAAAACTATTTGAAAATGTCACAACTACAAGTTTATGTCCTGCATCTGTAGACTAGCACTTTAAAGATTTGCTCTGTGAAAAAGTCTAATATCTGCCTGAGCCCTATGTCTTGTGAAAATAAAAGAGAACTTTTCTTTTGTCAAAATTCTGGAAGTGAGAAAGGATCAAATCACAACTGAGGAAATACGGGTTTTGCACTGTACTATAAGACATCAAATTATCCAGATCTAATTTGCCTTTCAGGATAGAAGTCTTCTGGAAAAGCAGTATAGACTCGCAGCTTCTGAAAGTTATCACATTTCTTATATTAAGACCTGTTAGTGAGTAACAGATGTACCCATGCTCACTTTTGAATACCAGTTCTCCCCTTAGATTTGTGGTTCTTTTGTTGGAAAACAGAGTAGAGACAACAGGCAACCACTAGTCCTGACTTCAGGATTTACCAAAGTTAAAGTAGCATTTTACTCAGTGTCTTAGTACATCAACAAATTCCCAATAAAAATATCTTCCAACACATACTGTAGACAACAACTCTGAGTTCATTTTTTCTTTTTCATACCAGACGTTTATACAATTATCAGCTTAACCTTTAATTGGATTTAACTAATTGGTAAACAGGATTTTTATTCATTAGTTTTATACATGTACCAGTTGCTCATTTAAGGTTTAATTTAAATTGGATGGCTAAAAAAAAATCAGTGAAAAACCATGACAAATCATAGAAATTTCTTCACTTTGGTATTTTTAAGGATATCTATTATTAAATCTGATTACTTCTATATACATATATAATCATATCATATAAAATATACATTGATAAGAGATAATCCTATGGATTTTGGTATCAATATGAATAGTTATACAAGAGCTCTTTAATGTAATGTTTACCAAGTCTCACATATTGTCCATACAAATCTGAGAAAAGAAAAATACCAAATCAGTAACTAGTCTTTATACTAAAAAATGAAGTTTTAAGGAAGAAATAATTGCATTACTATAAATTAGTCTCATGATTGTACAAAATAATTCCATTATGGAAGAGTGTTTGAATACTACAGTGACTTATAAGAATAATTACGACTACGAATAAATGATCATTCACAAACCATCAGTTAAATTTCTACAACAAAAGTATTGCTTTTAGAAATATGGGATGTTAAACTATGAACTGAGCCCGCAAGTATCCATAGAACCCACAGACGATATAACACCCTTTTGGTATTATTTTAGGAGGCTTTTTAGGTTTGTTTTTACTGTATTTATAACCAGGATCAGTGGAAAATGAAAGGCACTATTAAAGCGTAGGTAACACACTCTCTTCTATACAGTCTAACACTCTTCCATTTATTTTAGCAGGAATCATTCTGTAATCAAGATGTTCTGATTGTACTCCTCTCTGTGCTTTTTGTTAAAACAGCACACGCATTAGCAGAAAAGTTATTTTGTTATAATAGATTATCAGAAACATAAGTTGTCCAACCATTCCCACTAATCCTTTTCCTGAAATGAAACAATAAAAAAAAATAATTCCTTTTCCAATATACTGGTCTGCAAGTGAGCACGTTAAGAGAAGATACTGATTCAAGTCTACTGTATATATATGTGCACTGAAAAGAAACCTCATGGCAGAGACAATACTGATGCTAGTAAGTGCAAAATATAAACAAACGCTTGAAAATTGTGGGGAAAAAACAGAAGAAAAAAGCATACTTGGAGAATAAGAAAAATGTCAGCATAAAGTGGCACAAGCAAAAATAGGAGAGATAAAACACAGACGATGAAGGGAAGTTAATCTAAATAAAGTTAGAGACAATGAAGAAAACCAGAAAAAAATAAACACTCAACCCCCCCTGAAATACCATCCAATAATTTTAGTGACTATATAGACTTATTTCACTGGTGTCCTATAAAAATGAACAGACTTTTTGTCTGACAAATGTCCAAATTTCAATGTTCAGCCCTCTGTTCTCCACTACAGAAGTCTCCTATTGAGTGCGCTGATGGGAAGGGAAAAAGCACTACCTTCTTTAACTCTAGTCTTTGCACAATGATTTTGACCTGTGACTCAAAAATTTTTGAAATGCTTTTTCATAGCAATGAGAGTTCTTTTAGGCACCTACCCAGTCAGTTTACTGGGATATTAAGGATATGGGACAAATGCAAGCACCGGTGAACCTCAGATTTTCCATCTCGTTTTTCTTAGGTTCCTATAACTTGTCCTTTAGTGAATTGTTTCTAATTGTGAAGTATACAGAAATTAATTCTTGGTGTTTTCTGATGGACTTCCTGGTTAAAGATAAATTAATCCCTGTAAAATGCTTATGAATAATTAGGCTCCTATTCAGTAGGCTTTTGCTGATGAAGTCTTAGATTCTGTTCAAACTCAGATGTCTTCAGCTTCTTTCAGCTATTTTAAAGAGATTTCCAATTGCATATGGTTTTAGCATTTCTTTAGCTTCCCCTGTTTTTACATGATAGTCTTCTCCACAGGGCAGCCCTTGGAGGCAAGATAGTTTACTATGGTCAAGGCAGTGATAATGTTCATCTTTATCACTTGAAGGTTAAGCAAATAATAATTCCATGAGCTCATGTCATGTGCAAGTCCACTGACGGGCATTTAAATGCCCAGGAATCTCTGCTATAAGTAGCTGTTAGAACCATGGTTCAAACATGAAGAGACACATTCTGCTTAACTGTTAAACTGGCTTAAATCCCAAGTAATTAAATTGAAATCAGTGCATTTAATCCAGTCTAGCTGAAAGGATAATTTGGCCCTTTGATTCCTCCTGCCTTTACTCAATTGTTGAGAGATTTACTACATGGGCCATGCTCTGCACAACCAACATTCTGCAGTATACTTGTTGATCTACTTACCAGCAGAGTAAGAGCTTTATATTTGACATAGCTGAAACTTCTGGGTAAAAATAGATTGCAGAAAATTCCCAGCTGAGCTCTAGTATCAATTTTCAGGAAGTAAAAATACAGCTTTCCACCAAGCTAGACTAGTTGAAATTGAAGTAGTTTAGTGCACAATGGTTTGTAATATACTGAATGCTCCATCTGCAACACTCTAAATGGATAACATGAAGATTTGATAGCAAACCCAAAAATTACTTTTGCTAAATGGGAAAACGGGGGGAGGGGGAGAAACCAAACACCGCTGGATACTGCTCAGCACCAATTCATCGTCAGAATTCTCATCAAAGAGTCATTCTCACTGACTTCCTTTCTGAATTTGAGAGGGGATGAAAGGAGAAAGTACTTGCTCTGCATTTTATTACAAAGAAGTTTTGAAAGATGTCAAATTATTTGACAGGCTTTGTGAATGAGTAAATAATGGGACAAATGGGAAACATGAAAAATAGAGCAAGACAGTATAAAATATCATAAAAAAATCTTGATTATAACAACAATGAGATTGGTGCAAATCTACACAGAAAAGGAAAGAAATCAGCATAGTCTGGGATTAAATTTTCTCCAGACTACACTGTTTTCACAAAGTTTACATATGTGTGCCAGTTTTACTTCACACATAGGCAATAGGGGTTGTTTTCTTTTCACAATATTAAAACATTTTAGCAAGAAAGAAAATTGCAAGAGAAGTATTAAATACATGCTTGATTTTTTTTTTTAAAGACACAGGATTTCACACATGATTCAGCGACAATAGGAAATATCTACTATCTTGTTAAAATAGAAACCTGTATACATCACATTTACTTTTTTCTAATCTATAGTTTGTATGCAGATCTTAAGAGAAAGAAAAGTAACACAAATTCTCTAGTGAGCTGTAAACTTTTGCAAACATAATGTGTGAGTGTATACCTACACATATACCTAGATATTTACCTACATATATATTAATTTGTATACACAATTTCCATCTTCTATTTTTTATTTACTATTATGCAAAATCACCACTTTGCTCTCTCAGCAGTTGTGCTCTTTAAAACCCTAACTGTGTTCTGAAGCTGTTTCATATTTGTTTTCAAAGACTTCTTGTAAAATATTTGTTCGTTGTGGAGTTTTTTTGATCGTAAAAATAAGAAACTACCTTTCCATTTGGGTTAGAACTGAGATGAAATGAGGAATAGCTGCCACCAAGCAGAAAATTTGCTCACTTTATGTGTGCCAGTTAATTACGACACTTCAGAGGCGCTTCTGAAAGGATAAGGCAAGCTGCATAAATTTAGCTGTAATCCAGGCAGGCAAAACTAATTTGCAGGGGATGGCCTTATCTAGCTGCTGCAGCTTTCTCAGAAAATTAACCTTGGATATTTGGGCCCAATTCAGAAAGTGTTTGATTTTTTTCCCTCCCTGCTCAGCATAAGAGAATTTTAAATTCAATAGAATACCTGACTTTTAAGAGGCTCTATGAATGCTGTAGGCAGTTCAGAGTTATTACTGACAAGCAAAAATATATATTTATATACGTACATGTATGATTGTCCTTCATGGCCATTATCCTGCATGTGCATCAGAAGGTTTATCACCATATGTAGGGGGGGGGGGGGGTCTTTGGATTAACAGAAGATGCAGCTCATTTTAATGTACTTAGAAAAATTCATCAAAGTTCATTGCAGAATAAATCATGCATACTGACTTGTTCATTCCAGTGGAAATGAAGAAATCCTCATAAAAATAGAAGTTTAATGAAGTGTTGGAGCAAAGTCCTGCCTGTCATTCCAGTTACCACTGATTTAGAATATTCCTTGATACACTAATATTAATTGCTCTTACTCAGCACAGTGAAAAGTTTACCTGAGATTTCACCAGCTTCATCACTTCATGGGTGAAAGATTTAATTAGCAAATGTTGCCAAATCCACCTTAAAAGCTTCAGGCATAATATGAAGTATAAGCAATGTTACTGGCTTCTTAACATTTTGCAACCTACTTAGTTAAGTCTGCATATTATTTCATCTAACAGCATTAATGAGTTCACAGTATGATCCTCCTTTTGCCCAGTCAATAATCACTGTAAGAAAACATGAAAGTATAATCCATGTAAAATCTTTTCTTCCATAATGTAACTGGTTTAAAAACAGTGGATGTTTTGTGTAAAGACAAATTGTGATATTTGTCTCATGAAATCTGACCATCCAAAAATAGGTCTAAGGTCATTTGGAAGAAATTCTCTTTTAATATTTTTAGGTGGATTAATATCACTTTTTCCTACTTAGAGAGGGCTAGATATCTCCTTTACAGCACTCATTCCAGCCTAGGTGTGATGACTAAAACAGAACCACAGAAAGGTAATTAATACTTTTTAGGTCATTTCACTGACTCCTGTCCTCACTGACAAGTCTTCTGAATTTAAGACAGCCAAATTCATAGTAAATTAATCTAACCTGTAGTTAAAGCCCATTAACTTTTTTGATGTTCATCATTATGTTAATCATGACAATCTTTTAAATGCATGCTCAGTTGCTATTCTATTTTGATTAGGCCCTTGAAAATACAGCTAGCTTTCAAAAGGATCCATACATTTTAAGCACATAATTCTGTATATTCTGATCTGATGCAGAAAATTACATGGCAATGCAATCTTCAGTCTTGCTCTGAATTTTGCCAGGTTTTAACAACCAAGGGTTATTTATGATCAATAAAACACAAGCTAATTTAGCACTGCCCTTCTTCTTCCCACCCAGCTTCAGCATGCCCCAAGACACCTTCTATTCTTGCATTATGTCAGTGTAATTTTATGTTAGTGTCAAGATAATGAGTAGCTGTCATTTGATGCCAATTTTGGCCTTCAAAGCAATAGTAAGATTGCATGTAAATATAAGTGTCAACATAACCATTCTATAATAAAAGATTTGTCCTTTCATTATTGTAGTCATCACTGTCATTATTATTTTATTTTTATTGCTACTTAATTTTTACCACTGGAAAAATTTGCAATGTACTAGCTACTATCAACTCATATAGGAAAGACCAACTCTTGCCCAGTAAAGCATGTATTCAAAGAGACATACAGTACATGAAATACAGAAGTGTGACAGTTAAACGTATCGTTAAATACAGACTTTTTTAGGGAGTAGCAAAGAGGTTCACATTTAAAAGTTCATCCTTCAGATACAAGCAAATATGAAAAGTATTAAAGCGGAGGCATAAAAAAAAAAAGGGTTCGTACAACTATCAACAATGAGCATAAAATGAAAATTGACCAAATCATCTGATCAGTAAAGCACAGCAAACTTGCTCTTCTGAAGACAGTTTTCACAATTATATTGTAAATGTCACAATATGAAATATTCTTAAAGCAAAGTTTAAATTGCTTTCATTTCTAGAAGCATTCTTTCTCTCTAAGTTTTCGTAAGTTTGTCAGTGTATTTCTTGAGTGTACAGAGGTTTCACTTAGGGCAAATAACAAACAGGGCCAAGTTGCAAGAGTTGGAAAGATCTTGATCTTTATAATTTTCTTGCTTCAGTCTTTACCAGATGTTTACAGAATTACAACAGATGACTCAATTTGCCAGGTTTTTATTATGTTGAATTCAAAAAAACAGAGACAGATATTGAAGTGGGAATACTACTATTACCATCCAGCAGAATGCAGTAACTGGTTCATTACATATGCTTGGAAAAGTCAACAGCAAAACACCAGTTTAAGTGTTTATTCATATTTTACCCCTTCCCTGTGTAGAGTAGTCATGGTTTGTGCAGTGTTTTTTTGATAGACCAGTAGCTAGCATGGACATGTAGATATTTCTGTTTTCTAGATTTTCATAGAAGTTAAAATTAGTACCTACACAAATGCCCATATTCAACACTAATTTACATGAGCTTCCTTTATGTGGAAATTCCTACTCTTTCCATGTTTGGTATAGTCTTTAAAAATTGTCCCATGTTTCTAAGCATTACATATAAAATTCAGTTTAATAATGTCAAACAACTCCTAAGATACATGCGTAGACTTTTCAATCAACAGAAGGAAAAAAGCATCTCCACTGGTATGTGCTCACTGAGGTACCTATATCTTATGGTAGATTTATGGTGTGATTAATAAGAATATATGTAGCTTAGGAGTTGTTTGACATTATTAAACTGAATTTTATATGTAATTCTTAGCAACATGGGACAATTTTTAAAGACTATACCAAACTTGGAAAGAGTAGGAATGCCATAGTATTCTAGTGTCATTGGACTGGTGTTAGCATTAGTCACTATAACAAATGGATGCAAATGCTCTGATAAACAATACGTGATAGAATTTGGAACCACCAAAATACTGTTTATGACTTTCTGGGAAAGAAGATTAACTACAAAATTGTACTTGTATGAATCTGAAAACACATGTTGGTATGTCATTTGGCTATTTCAAAAACATAGCTGGAAAACACTAATATGTGGAAAATTAACATCTAATATGAGGAAAATTTGTCTTAGCTGTGACTGCCCAGAGAGAATGTTAGGCTTGGAATATCTCCATTTCGTTGGGATTTTCGCTCTCTTGAAGTCATAGAGAGAAGATTTTGACATCAATATTGATTAAATTGTTTACACATATGTTCAAAAACCTACATGAAATGAAAATCCGATTGAAATGGCTCTGATTTAATATATTCATGACATTTCCAATGGTCTAAAGGGCAAGACCAGAACAAAAACAAACAAAAAAACAAACAGAAAAATACCAATCAGGAACAAAGATGACCATCAGCAACAGAGCAACGGAAATGGATCCATTGTAGGCAAGTTTGTACAAAGACATCTCGAGGAGAGGAGAAGTCATTCTACAATATAGGTCTGTGAAGATCCTACTCTCTACTTCAAGTCAAGGCAGAGATCCAAAACATAAGATACCATCCAAATAATCACAGTTAGAAAAAGCAAAGTCAAAAAGGATAATGTGATCAACTGGATTACAATAAACTGAGAGGGAATTGAGGGTATAGATGGAGCACAGTCCATCAGACCTGGCAACAAAGGTAAATTAAATTTGACATATGACATCACAACAAATAACTCTCGATGCTTTTCAAAGAAGAAGTCAGATTGTAGGGACAAACATTATGAAAGAGTGCATAAATTAAGGACAGATTCTTAGAAAAATCAAGAACCTGCAGATTTCCCATAAGGCAAACAGGATCTGAATGTGTGCCTGGCACACATTGAACCAATAAGTAAATAAAAACCAATTGTTCTTATTTTTTCTATCTAGCAGATTTTTTTTTGTCTAATGGTGCAAAAAAGCAAAGTGGAAAAAGAACCTATGTTTTGTTCTTCATTCTAATTTTCCTCCTTCCATTTCTTTTTCTGCATTACAATACAGAGAATTGCCAATAATATGTTCATTTCCTGAATAAATAACCTATCAGCATTTCTCAGAAAGAATGTGAAAATCCAAGCTTCTCTTTATTTTTCGTTCAAATAATTACAAATCCAGCCATCATTTCCAGTTATATTTTCCTTTCAGATTAGTTCTATTCTATTTTCAGCAAATCCTTTACACTCACCTGTAACATTCACTCTTTTCTAACACTCAAACAGACTAGTGTGTGACAAAGAGAATTTTGCTAATGTGATGTCAAAACACCAAGTCGTTACTTTTTAATTTAGCCCAAGGTAGAATGGTGTAGTTTAGAGCCAGTGATCCATTGTTAAATTCAATTTCCCAACTGTTTAATTAATTTATGTATGCAATTTAATGATACTTAATTTTATACGTAACTTCAAGATATAGTGTTCTAATCCATTTCTAAGTAAAATCCTGAATAGTTACTAAAAGTTACTAAGAATTACTAAAAATATGTTTTTCTTTTGTTGATATTCTCCCAACTACTTTTTTTAAAAATTAATTTTGTCATTTCATCCATTATAGTAAGCTTCCCAGAAGAACTAAATAAATACACTGCCGTTGGAAACAAACAAACAAATTTTTAAAACCTTGTGTTTATTTTTGACTTAGGGTTAAAGCAAGACATGTTGTGGTCATGAAAAAGAATGAAAAGGATATTGGAAAACCAATAGAAAGCAACCTGTATGTTCATTATATTAGGCAGATAAGACATTCCAAGGAAAACTGTGTTATGTGTCACAGAAGAGCTTTGCTTCTGCGCTCCAGGATAATGAAGTAAAAGAGCTGGTTTTGTATTGGATTAACCACTTGCAAGGTAGTGAATAATAGAAGGAAATTCCATGCCAATTTGTATGCTAGCAAATAAAATCACATGAAGTTATAAAAGTAACAGAAGAATCAGAAAAGGACTGGTTTTATAGTTAAAGCCTATTTATTATGTGCTAGGAGTGTAATCTTAACTACCAGGTAATATAATTTATTATAATAAAGACTTTTCCCAAAACTCCCGACTCAAGTGTTACGCATGTACCTTGTACTCGACAGTCTGTACTACAGAGAATACTTTTTTACTAGATAGAGAGACTAAAGGAAGGAACAAACAAATCAGAAATTTCAGCCCCTAACTATAGCAAAACAGAAGATTAAGCCCTCAGTTGAGTTGCAGTCTAACAATTTACCGCCAAGATCTTGTTTTCCCTTTCCCAGAAAAGGAGGGAAAAATTACTGGAAGTATGATTTCTACAGCCTCCCTGGATATTAGATGAAGAATGAGATATATTCAAAATAAAAAAATCCTGACTGAATTTATCTGTTTTAGTTACTGACATAACACTGCATGCAGCAATGTAGTCAAATCTCAAATATTGAGCAGAAGGAGCACAGACAATTTAGTGCTAACCCAGGACTTCACACTACTTATACGGGAATCAAGAAGGGAACATTTTATCCAGATGCATTCTTGTGAGTGATATGTAAGAGGCTTTACAAGTCACAGAGACTTGGTCAAGTTCCGCATTAAATGCACTGGCTAAAAGCATTAATTGCAGAGTCAATCAACTGCATTATCCTTCAATTCTTGGTCAGCATTGGATATCCAAGTTGTAACATGTCTTGGGGATTTTCTCTTAGTAATGCCAGTTTAACTATTTAATGGAGGAACAAAGTAAGATCAAGATGATTTGAAGTAGGATTCATCTCACCTAGCTTTGGACATTTAGAAGTTAGACATCTAAGTCTGAACTGCAGAGAAATAGGCACCTCTAGAGGGCAATTCATTTGACCTATCTCAGATGCCTATTTTAGTCAGAGATGAATCACCCTCCAGAGATGCCCAGATTTCTCTATAGACTATAAAGGAAGCCTAGGGCAAGCAGTTCAGTGCTAGACTTCTGACTTTCAGATATGTAATTTAGAAGAGATATATCCCACTCACTGTAGTGGTAAGGTTCAATTTCTACACTTAATCACTCAGGCTCTTTTCAGATTCATATATTACCTAAGAATTTATCTCCTTATCTTTTGCTCTTCTTAATTTCTTCTTTGTGTTATTGGTTTCTTCTCAAGCACTTACTGCTTTTAATTTTCACTCATTTGCTCATTAAAAATATTCACTTATAGCAAGTTCATTGTAGCCTCTGTGTATTTCACTTTCCAAAACAGATGCTTCGATGATAACAGCGAGAGAGCATTATAAAATTACAATGCTTGATCCAGCTGTTATTCTTTCTTAAGATTTTCTTTTCATTTCTGAGATGTCTAAAGACTCACTTTTCAGGCCTCTACAATGGAAATACTTAATGGTCTGTCTCTATTTATTCACTGATTTAGTAAGATTATTTGTTCAGAACTGCATATTATACAAATTAAATCATTATAAATGATCCTGAACATTCAGAAAACCAGAACTAGTGCTTGGATTTAAATTTCTTCTGATCCAGAGGCTTGACATTCTCCTCAGAGTGATTTTATACTAGTGTAACTATTGACTTCAGTAAAATCTTTACAGACATAACAAAAGTGAGAGAAAAAGTAATCCTAGGCTTTTGCTAGACAGGAAATGATTGCAGATGCTTAATTATTTCTCTCTGTCCTCAATTAAAAAATAATTAAATCATTTTATTAAAGAGTATTTATATTTGATTCAAAAATTTTAGCTATTTCAACAGTAACCTGCTAATAGTTACACAAATTTGTAGTGTTCTTTGCTCTGATCAGTGGAAAGAGTCTTGGTTAATCAACTGTTGCACAGAGCTGTTAATCAATACAAACAGCAGCTCATGTTCACTCAGCATTTAAATACATTTTTTTTAAAAAAGTATCTAGCATGAGATCTTATATTAAAATATATAACCATATATTTTAACATTACTACAGGTACTTCAAACATTTAAAGAGAGGATTCTTAATGTAAAATTCTTATAATACAGACTGAGCGCAATCAGTATAAAAATAATTTGACAGCCTTCCACATTGCTAAGTAAATGAGGCATAGCCTTGAATATGAAACTTAAGAGACTGCTGATTTCTTTAGACTATATTAGAGAATTTATGACACTTCCTGTGGGAGAGGGAAACTGTTTAGGAAAGTTTATCCCATCTCCCAAAGGCACGGCAATCTTCTTCTATTTATGCTTAGATTATCAGCATGAACAGGTTGGTTTTTTTCATTCTCTGTGGGTGTCAGAACTGCGCTAACAGAAGTTAAGTTTGTGTGAGGGAGTAAGTGCTGAAAATTATTTTCAACAACATATATAGACTCGACTGTGTCTACTGCTGCACGTCCTATTGGTCAAACTATAGGCTTAATCCTAGAAGTGCTGGATATTCGGAAAGTACAGATGACTTTGACCACCAATGGACTTTCAAGATTTGCAATGAAATTTGATTGCCATTACTGGGGCTCCTTCCTATGACTTCGCAACTTTTCTCTTTGGAAGCATTTAGTGCTTGAAACAAGCACTCAGCAGCTGGAAGAGCAAGATTTCCCATTACTTGGCAAGTATATGTTCATGCTGGATTTGGTCCTTTTAGAGAAGCATGACAGTTTTTCAGGAGGGCTTATAAAGATATTCTAAACATTGTACATATATGCATGCTCCTATAATTAATAAATGTGTAAATAAATACTGCATATACTTAACAAATTTTTGATAGTTGTACATTTAATAAGGCATTTTAGATATAAACCAGAATAAGATTATCTGACAGAAAAACTTCAGTGTAATTAAGGAATGACAGATCAAGAAAAGATGTCCCCAGGATAAGCTGAAAGTATTGTGATCCATTTTGAAGGAGTGCTCCAGTACCAGTGCTTAGTTGTTTGAAGTCTAAACCTGGAGAACTTGAATTTGAGAGAATGTTATGCCTTTAAATAAAACAGACTTATGCCTAGTTTTCTTGTTATTCAAAACATTCCATTCTGCTTATATATTTTCCAGTAACAGTCATTAGATAGTATGAATGAAAAGACTTGCAACCAGAATTTAGGGTGCTTCTTCCCAGATGGATTCCCATAGAATGGATTTACAATCCTCTTTCCCTTCACCGTTAATGGTGTGCTACACGTAGGTATCACTCCAGCAAGAAAGATGAATATGAACAAACATCTCACTCCAGGGATACCCTGATCATCTCCTATGGGTTTCAATCCAGAAAACTCTGGGATCTTTGTTTCCTGATTTCTGAACAAGTGCTATAAGCACTAGTTATCTTATTTAAAAGAAGATAGAGGGAAGAATGCCCACTATGGCCTCAGCTAACAGGCAAGTTTTTTAAAAGCCCTTAACAACACTCCATGCACACGCTGTTCTTCTAGTATATGTTAAACATGTTCTGCACAGGCATTTTTTGATCTAGGCTTCTGCCTTTTTAAAAATCCTTTAATACAGTTCTCAATTAAGTGTAAGCAGGAAAGCAGCAGCAGGAGCTTAGGGTGTCAGAAAAAGAAAAACTGTTCACTCAGCACTGTTAGGTTGTAGACATGCTCACCCCAGGAAGTTGGAGAAGCTGAAAGTTTTGCTTTCAGGCTTTATTAGGCATCTCTTTTGTTCAGTAACACATAGATAGTGGGTTGGATGGTTTGAGCACTGTAACTATTCTATATAGTAAAATGCAATGTAATCCAACTCAAGGCCCAGTCTAAGAGATTGTAAATGTGAGGACACTCAGAACAGCTATAGAAACTAAATTTAGAAATTTTAAATTATTTAGTTCAGCAACAAGTTAAACAGTCCTAGCCTTTCTGAACAAGTCTGCAGAAAGGCTTATTCAGTAGTAGTTCAGATCAGTTTTCTTCCATGTAACTATCCAGACAAAGACTAAAAATGAAAGAACTGAAAAATTCCAGTTCAGGGGCAAAAGAATGAGGAAGCTATTTAGAAAGTAGAAAGAGAACAGATGTCCTAATAGTGTTGTGACAGTGACAAAATGAAGAAGTATTTTTGAACCATTGCATGTTCACTTATTAGTAGAAGTGGAAAGAAAATCTAAAAAGACTTGTCATTGCTTCAGCTTGCGATTTTAAACATGATAATTGCATGGTAATTAATCACTGTCTCACAATTAAAAGTAAATAAAAGTGAATTTATAGCCTGAAGACAAATGTGTCAGAATTTTACATCAAGCAATATCTTTTTCATTAGATGGAAGCAGATGTTGACAGCAAGCTCAGTAGCAGAAACCTACCTAAGATAAAAGCACTAAAAGAACACAAAATGTGAGATTACTATCCCCAAATATATTCTTTCTATCAATTTATCATTTTATGATGCTTCTTTCTTCTATCAAATCACAACATTTCAAGTTTGATAAGTCAGAGAACAAAATGCCTATTTAAAACTCCTTGTCCCAACCACACTTTCTTGACGCTTCCTGATACATCTCAGACTGTCATTTATCAGTCAACTTGCATGTTTTAATTACATAACTATGTTACCATAACCCTTAACATCCTAGAGTGTACTTCCTAAGTGAAAAAGTAGTCCTCAACGAAGTATAAAAAGTTAGGAAGCGAAACACTATTTTAAAACATTCTATGTTTGTTCTGTAATGACCTGCATATAAGACCATCGCAGGCTAACATCCCAGATAACAAGATTTCCTAACACTAACAATATTTTCCTTCGTAGTTCATTTACACACGGGCCTGACATGAATTATTGCTACCACTCAAGGTGGTAGCTACACAAGTAGTTTGCCACACAACTAGTTTGCTCTTATTCTTTATAGTGATTGCACACAAACCTGGTGAAGATCGTAATGCAACATTTGAGTTTATGTATATATATTTGTGTATCAGTAAGTATACCTATACATACATGTTTTTAAAGATGACTTTTTCTAGCCTTGTCTCTTTTTTTAGCACCAGTATAACCTCAGCAAAGAAAGGTCTTTGGTTTAAGTGTGTAACAATTGGTCATTTGTTATAAGTATACAGACTAAAATAAAAACCTCAGCCGATATTTGTATTTACTTCAATGTCTTACTAGAAGGAAATTAATTTAACATAATAGGAAACTCAAACATTTCAATCATGCAATATTTATAAGTTAATAAAAGAGATTCAGAATTTCCTTCCTGCAGTCTCTCACAGACCACTCTTTCATATTAAACATTTGGAGTCTCTAAGCTATTATTATTACAATATTATGATATTTACTAGATGCATCATGTCTTTGAAAGCTAATCAGAGTAGACATTAATCATGCAATATACTTTCCCTTTTCAAAAATTATAGGAAGCAGATGGTATCTTCTTTATCCTCCCTCAAAGATAAGAATGTCTGTGCAGTGAACCAATAGGAACATAAATACTTAATTTTAGAACTGTGAGTGTAGTCAACATATACAATTAACATCTAAAAATGCCACACTGCAAAGTAACATGAAGGGTAACTTGCAGGGGAGATTCAGATCTGACTCCATTCACCTCGGCACCACATCCTGGTGACATGTCTACTTCAAGTCCTGTATCTTTATTCAGCTCACCTTTTCCCTGTTCTCGTTTTCCTGTTCCACCTCCCCAAGACCTGCTGTAGCTGTACTATGAAAAAAGTAGGCCCAGCAATGTCAATCTGGGCATCAGTAGTTATTGTGCACAGTGCCAGTTTCTTTTCTTGGAAGGAGAATATGAAAATAAGTCCACTACTATTTGTGTAGCAATCCTGGGTCATATTAGTAAACACCAAAAAAATCCCCATAAAGAAACTAATTCCCTGATCAGTGTGAATCTGCTGTGTAATAAAAAGACTAGAAACCTCACATCAGTTGTTGACAATGAAGAAGAAAAATGAGGACTACACTTTCAGTGGACTTCATTTCTCCCAAATATTGAAGGATGCAGAGGGTCTAGTTGGGATTAGGAAAAGGGGAATAAACCTAAGGTGGAATATAGAAACTGGGCTGAGAACATTAGGTGGGTTTGGAGTAACGTGGGATGTGGTGGGATGGAGGCAGATAGAGTTGGGGTGTACAGGTGTATTATACAGTGTCATAGTGTCAGGTGTGTTTTACACAGCACAGAGCATGGGGGATGTAATGTGGGAGGAAAGTGGGTAAATGTAATTCTGAAAGCTGCTGTTTTCTCCCAATCAAACTGAGCCTGGAGATTCTCTTCAAGGTATAAAAGAATTTCTGTTGTTTTGTATATACACAGCGCGGACCCAGAAGCTGTTCTGAACTAATGCATCTAAAGGCTGCAAGCAACACTGTAGTTGCTAAGGGTTGTAATGGGTAATAACAGTGCCTCCCCATGGGTAAGAATTAGCCTATACACTAAATAAATCAGGTGACTTTGGGGGACAAAACCTGTAAAATCTCATAACTAAAAACTATATTAAAAAGTTTCACCTGTTAAAGTTATCTTAAATCTACTCTTTCTAAACTCTTAAGTGTCCAACTTAGTAGTCTTAGTTACTGTTTCCTGCATATTTTGTAAAAAATTGCTGTTATTAACTATCACAAACCAAACATGTTTGATGGGGGAATGGGGTATGAAATGAGAAAGAGAAAAAATAAAATCAAGCATTTCCTAACTCAAGGTAACACAAACACTTCCTAAATTCCTAAAATTGGAAAGCAAGCATCCTGAACAAAAAAAAATAAAACAAAAACAAAACCCCACAAAACTGTTTGTCTACATCTATAAATGAAAAAGAGGAAAGAAGGGTGAAATGAGATGTGACTGCTTCTGAGCACTGGGATTTTTAGGCAATACATTCATTTTCTATAGTTGTCAGAGAAGCAAATGTTCCAGAAATATGGCAGTTGAAAAATTATCCATCATCTCTCTTGGCGAAACAAGACCTAACCAGAGGATGAGATTCCATGAAGTCATATTTTGACAGTGCAGGCAAGGTCATATTACTTTGCAGTTTCAATGGCCAAGTTGGGCAGCTTGTCTGCTTTTTTTGCCCAACATCTTAAGCACTTATCATTGAAATTTTTTTAAACTCACTACAACTGACTGATGTGTTAGTACAGAGATGACACATAGAAGCATCAAATTTCTGAACTGCATTAACCTACACCATGTTTCCTATTTCCTCCAGGGCAATATAAATTCATATGTGACTGAACTAGGACTGGTTGAAACTTTCTCATACAATTGTAGGTTTTGTTGGTGGGAGTTGTTGATGAAATAAAAACATTCATGAGAAGTTACGATTCTAACAACTTTCTACTTTACAACAATTGAAATAAGGCCTTCTGACATGGTCAGCAGTCTCAAATTGCAATACTTTTTTTTTCCTAAGAGCATTTTCTCAATTCAAATTAAGTTGCTTACTTAAATACTTTTTTAATTTCAAGCATGAGATTAAAATTTCAAAGCAAAAATGAAAGGTGTCATTTGCATTTGAAAGGATATGTTTCTGGAAAATCTATCTCAAGACAAAATTTTTAATTACTCCACTTAATATTATTTTGTATTTTTTTCAAAAAATTACCTTTTAGCATGAAACCAAAGCTTCAGCTTTCAATGACTTTTCTGGAATGCTGTGCTGCACTATAAATTTTAACATTGAACATGACCTCTATAGATAAAATTTTACCAATTTTAAATTTTACCAATAAGTGAATGATAAATGTAACAACAAGAAGCTAACTAATAAATTTTGAAACTGCAAAACCGAAACATTATTTACTTTCCAAAGGACAGATTCCTACACCAAGTTTTCACTGTGGTACTGTCCCTTTTTGTAGCAGCCCTCTGGCAGCATTCATTTATTGTGCTGGTGACTGCTGTTGCAGGGATAGTAGCTCTGCTTCCTCCTTATCATAGTTTCCATGGGGAATAGCTGAGATCAGATGCACAGAATTCACATGCACTTTTTCCAGTTGTTAGCTATGTAAGGCAAGATCAGGACATGGCACTTCATGTTTTAACTAGCTGTATAAATCCTTTTGCAACTTATGTTTTTTACAAATAGAACTAAACCCAGCCAATAGGTTTCTAAATTCTGTTTTTCAGTGTCTGAAAATTTTAGCTGCAAACAAAATATACTTCAAACTTTAGAGCAATTATTGCTTGAATATATTTCATTTACTTAGTATTTTATTGACGAGCTGAATCTCCTGATTTAACTGAGGTACTCAGAATGAAGCTGTTGAAGCATTTGTTTAAGAATCACTCCCGTGAGCAAGGATTACAAGATTCAACCTTTGCGAATTAGCACATTTCTGGTCTTATGTGCTTGCACCATTGACACATAAAGATAAATTCTTCTCAGAAATAAGGAAATACACTTGCCTGAACAGAGTTATATTGTTTTAGCATGCATTTGATAGCTGTGAATATTATTAATTCTCACTGGCAAGGCTAGACTCGGTGTATGCTTCATAAGGCCTGCTGTGGTATCAGAGGTGATTTAAATAGGATCACTCAGAAGCTGATAACCTCATGGGTGAGATTAGCTGCTGTTAAACCCACAACTGATACTCAAACTACACTTTCTTTTTACGCCTTTAGAATGAGAATGGCTCGTTTTATTTTTCCTGAATCAGAAATGGCAAAGGAAACATATTGCCACGTTCTCTTCCTTCCAGATAACTTTTCCACAAGGTGAAAGGACTTTAAGGCAAATGCAAATAAAGACACGAGTTGCATTCACCCATAAAATAGTATGATGTTGAATCAGAAAATTCCAAAAGTTCTTGCTAATATATGTGCTTAAAACAGTAAGAGAAAATGTATTTTTGTGTTATTTTTTTCTTAGAAAATAAAATAGTAACTTTATTTAGGTAAGGAAAAAACAACAGTGTAGGTAGGATATATGTGACCTGTGAGATCAAGTTCAACATGCAGATAGACTATTTAACTGTCTCTGAAGATGAAGCCAACGCATACTCCTTGATGTGTTCCAAAGACAGCATAAAGAAATTTCAAAGAAACGTCTTGCACTATAAAGCTTCTAAAACAGCAAGCAAGCTTTATTTTTTCTTGTTAATTTTTCTTTTCTTTTTGGATAGCAAAATAATTATTCTCAATACGTTATATTTTAATAACCATTTCATCAGCTTTCATGAATTGCATCAGGCATTAATAAACGTATCTAGATTTTCTTGAATTCAAACTGAGGTCAGGTACCTGGGGTAATCCAGAAACTTCTAAATACTGGCAATAGAGCCCTGCTCATTGGCTTGCATCCTGCCTGTTTCAAACTCATGTCCTCATGCACTGCAATTCTAAATGGAGATAGAGGATATCTTGATTTTTAACAATCATAACAGAAGACTTCTGACCTGACTTTCCTTTTGTAAGCTTTTGGACATTTAATGAAAACACGATGTGTAATTTGGAAGAGAAAAGTGTTGGTTTTTTATGTCTATTTCTATTTTCAGTTGTAGATTAATGTGTTTATATTCATACAGACAGAAATTAGGGCCATTGCCTTAGCTTTGCTAACAGACTGCTACAATTTTATTCCACTTTGGTATTTACAGGTTTCAAAATTCCTATCCAAGTGTGACAACACTTCTTTATGTCTTTAAATTATAACCTGGAAGAGAAAACTGCAAAAGTGGGTAGCACCACCCCTAGTTATGACTGCCTACCTTCTGTTACAAGATCTTGAGACAAGGAATAATACAGACAAACAGGGCAACAAAAGATGCAATTTTTCCCCTTAATTTATCAGATGGAACAACAACAACAAAAATGTAAAGCAGAAACCCATGGATCTAGCAGGTTCAGATCTGCAGCTAGTGAAAGTCAAGACTGCACTGTGTTTCAGAAGGGCATGGTAATTTATGCCAACTAAGAACTTGGCCTAGCTCAAAAAGCCGGATAATCAAAGATGTCAGTCTACTTTGGAAACTTTCCTTAAATGGCAGCTCATGAAATCTAGAGGGACTTAGAAGAGCTTTCTTTCAACTCCCTCATCTCTATAGTCTCTTAGTACCTGACAAATAATATCTGCAGATATGCTTTTCACTTCATTTTCAACATGTCTCCAAAGCAATTCATACACCTTTTCTCCCAATGTGCTGAAGGAATATAATATGTTCTTTAAGACTGAAAAGACAGACAAAACAAGCTGCATAAGTGATAATATATATACAGATCTTTTACTTTAGATTTATCTTATTTTAATCAAATGAGTAGAAAGAAATAAATCCCAATTATTAATAATGCTATAACATAATTCCCCACTTCAGCTGCATTTCAGTGTATGTCCTTTGATTCTACAGGATATCTACCTCATTGTAAATGTAGACTAAAACATATTTTATTCAAATCCTCTATTATCTACATCTGTGGTTTTTAACATCTGCTGAATTTTCATATGTACTATGTACATTTTTTCATTATCAACATGTAGAAGTAGACATATACTGTGCCCTTCTATGGGTCTGTATATGTGCTAGAGTATATATGCCTTATCTGTGTACACATACTGCAGTAGGTTCACTGTGAGCACTGGTTCTTATCAGATACATAATTTCTTAAGTATAAACTATGTTCTATTTCATATTTTAGCAGGTTGCTAAGGATATTTAACATGTTCTGATGTTGCTTATTTTTTATTCTACATTATGAGCCTATAAAGTAGCCCTTTTTTTTACATTTAATGTTTTTTATTATGTCTTACAAATAATTATTTAATTTGCACTTCAGTTAACAGGCATTTATTGTACAGTAGGAATCAATTGACTCCAATACCGATCTCTCTTATTATTTGATTCATTCAAAAGAAAATTCAGTTTATGTTATGATATCCCCAAAATTGTATCAACAATACAAATAAAATTATTATTAGCAAAAAAAGTGGGTAACTAACTGATATGAAAAAACATGTAGATTAATGTCAAGAATTATTTAAATTAATTTAGTCTTTCATTAATTAACTCAAATCAGATTTACTTTCTTGGTTTATAAGACAACCAAATTGCTAAAGAAGGCATTTAGCTTTACAAGGTGAGTAATGAAAGCACAGCTACACCCACAATATTTATCTATCTCAATTCAGAAGCATTGGATTGTATTTTACATTGTCACCTGCTAAAACACACATGAAGAGCATACTACATTTGACCTCTAAGTATAGGATATCCATAAAAATGTAGTGAAATAGTTAAACATTTAAATAAAAAATATTATTTATCCTGACAGATATTTAGCTTCACTGATGCTACACTGTCTGGCAAGAAGTGGAGGAGAGTAGTAAAATGAAGGCGAGGGATTCTAAAAGTACTGCAATCTTACCCTCTAGCCTCCCCCAGTTGTCTGGCTTCAGTAGGCATGGTGCAAATTGAGATGATAAGTGGTGATAGTCTATGGCTGCTGAAGCAGAAAAATTTGAGACATGAGAAACCTTGAGAGAATACTGCAAAATACAGCACTAACAAAATGGTGTAGTTGTTTGCTTTATTTATATCAGCCTATCAAAGATTAGGATCTAGCTGCCCTTAACAAAGTAACTAGACTGAAACCTAACAGAAGTACAAAAAAGCAAATGAACAGGGATTCTCTGCTCAAAAATACGCATTTTCCACTTTCTCACATACAAAAGCTTATTTTTCTCAAGTATAAAATCCGTTCCTGTGCCGTCTTTTCACCTCAGCTTTTCTCAGGAATCAGCTTGAACACAGAGGTTTCACAGTCTGTCACGAGGGTACACATGCATAAGCTATTTCCTTTGCCAATATTGAGAACAAAATTCAAAATCAGTTTTTCAAATCAGCAAGCCCTATTTTGATCAAGAAATGTGAGGTGATTGCAGATGAAAACTAAATTCCTTGTTCTGTTAGAATCTATCAGGCAAAACCTGCAGGCTTGAAAGAGCATATGCCTCTCTTTGTAGCAGAAAGTCAGACACCATCTCTACACCGGTAGGAATTTCCAGTTTGTTTAAGAAAGACTTAAAAATAGGGTACCGCAGCTGTTGAACCCTTAAGTCAAGGACTGAATGACAGTTGTAAAAACTGCACCAAAAGTGTAGAATTGACCAGAGGCTGATAGAAAGGTTATGCTGATAATTGTTTAATATCATTGTCTTACACAGTTGATGTGTAACAAGATGACTAATGAGCAATGGTTTTGTTAGAAATACTTAGTGCGGCTTTAGCCATACCCTAGGCTAATGGGACACAAGCGAGCTCATACTCAGAAGATACTTAAGCACGTTGGTGAGGATTATAGCTACTCTAGTTCCTGCCATTCAGCCTCAAAGCTAGCTCACCTCCTGGTAGCTTAGCGAAAAGCGGTAAACAAAGCTCATAACCTCTCACCTTGTTGTTTACCTGTTTTCCCAGACTACATTAATCAAGTTGCTCAACTCTGCAGATAACTAAATCTTTGTAATACCTCATATTTCAGTTTGTGCTAGATATAAAATTTACTTTCCACTGTGCCCTCTTTCTTAACCAAAAAGAAGTGCAGGAAAAAAGCATTGTGTATATTGAAATTACACCAAAGAAGCTAAAGATTTTTGTACCAGTCACAAGGAAATGCTGTGACTCACAGATGTTATCATTGTTCCAATAACTAATAATCTTTCCAGGTTTCAGCACTGTCTTTGTCTTATCTGTAAATGTTTTCCAGTTCCAATACAAAGTTAAAATCTTTACTAGGCACATCAGAATACTTCTGTTTCTCACCTACTCTTTGAGTTAGTATAGTTAGTCGAGCTGACTCTTCACTTGCCCAAGAAAGGCAAGTGGGAGAACGAAGTTTAGATCGTATCCCAGCATGGACTTACCATATCATAGCAAGGGCCTTATCATGGACTGAATACTGAAATGACAGGACTCCAAAAACTAGGCAATATCTATATATAGCTTAACAAATTTTGAAGTTAGCTTTCATACCTTTATCTGGCTTGATCAGAAAGCGAGTCTGAGACTTATAAATTGCTCTGACACAACCAGGAGAGTTTGCTACCTCACTCTGAGTCTGATTAAAGTTATTGAAAATGAGATCTATGTAGCTCTTTAGTCATCAAGCTCATAAAAGGCCTTATGATGATTATTGTTAAAGTTATTCAAAGTCAACCAAACCTTTCAGTAAGAGCTAAGCCAAAAGTTCTGTTAAACCTGCCGGTGGAAAAATTATCTGTCACCCAGTCTTTAATAGGAAATCTTAAAGGCAGATTTTGTTATTTCCCAAGGTGTCTTAAAAGGTGTTTTAATAAACACTTTTCTGTTGTTGTGAATATTTTAATCCACCTTATATCTTGTAGCCATTATCAGCCTTAACTTATCTCAAAAATCTTCATGAAGCCTCACGGTGATTATTTCTAGCTTGGACTTCTCTTTCCTATTTAGTGTCTTTAATCATAGGTTCCACAGAGATTAGCTTTGAGGATAATTTTTTTTCCCCCTATTTTGGGTCACACCAGGGCTACTCCTGTGAAATTCAATTAGAACCTTATAACAGTCCTCTATGATTTTCATCACTTCTAAAAACAAACATTGAGATCTTGAAAGAAACACTATGTGACTGCCAGAAGGGGTTTATTAGCACTTTGTCAGAAAAGTATATTTGTTGGGGCAGATCAATCAAATCTACTTCAAATAATAAATCTTTGAGCTCTAAACAGTATGGACCTAATATTCAGGTTTTATTTTTTTAAAAAAAAGGCCGGCACCCCATCATAACATGAAAGACTGTAGAATAAGCTAGCTCTTAACTGCAAAATTATTGCTTCAGAACATTTACTTTCACCATCAACTTTAAGTAAAGGCCTGTTCTCAGACCATTTGTTTTGTCACCTTGATCTGGGCTACCAGAATACCCATTAAGTCCCGGCAAAAGATTACTTTTCATTTTTAAAGCCATTGTTTCCCAAGGATGTCTTTTCAACCCACAGAATCTTCTGACTGATTTGAGAAATTTAAGGCATGTCTGAATTAGGAGAATTCACAAGAGAATAGTTGTATCAGCATCACTTAAGATTAAATCAGCAACTGAAGTCCTATATTACAACTACACAGAAAATCTACACAACAGGACTGCTAATTACACTGGTGGAAATTTCACCTATACACTTATACTGCTATACAATACATCACCTTAAGATTTTTTTTCTTGATCACCAAATTGTCAAATATGGAAAAGAGACAATCAGAGTGAAAGACTTTTAATAAAGTTTCAACAACCAGTTATTAGTTGTGAGAGTAAAACTGAGCAAAGTTGTGGTGAAAAATGTAATCTCTCCACCGGTAAATTTCAAAACAAAAAGTGGCAAATATGATGATTCTACCATGTGGGCTAAATGTTTCTCCTAGCTTCTGATGTATTTTGCATAATAATAGTTTTGTCAGATGAGCTTTAATGCATGAACAGTTTTAGGAAAAAGGATCACACTGCCTTGATTGCTGTTAAGACATTCATTTGGGTTACAATAGAATTTTTCCTGTACATTAGAGCAAAGTTAAATATGAGCTGGCCAACAACGAAACTATTCCACGGAATGCCTTGCATCTTGTCACTTATTTACTTTATGCATACGATTAAACACTCAAGAGAAAGAGAATCTCAACACAAAAGTTAAATGTTTTTGTTAAAATTGAGACCTGAACTGTACTATTCATTATGTTAAAAAAAAAAAAAGCATTTCAATAGGAATAACAGACTGATATGTAAATGATTAAGGCAATCACTTATTCTGTGGGAGACCAGATTACAAATTTTACCTGTTCCAATAGAACAAAAGGAGTAAAATTCAAGCTATCAACATCTAACCATAACATTTAAATATTTACACTCAGCATATCTGCAATTTTGAGTAGAAAATATGTTTTAGCCTGAACACCTCCTATGTGAAACTGGCTTTGAATGTCTTCGGTTAATATACCAAAAATACCAGAAAAACCTCCCAATCACTTTCAATAAATCGTCATTTCAAACAATGGGAAATACTGTCAGAAAAGTCCCAAGCAATTGTATCTTCTGAACTGTTTTACACCAGTGTAATACTATATATTCCCATTTTATTAATCTAGGTTATGTTAGAAGTCAGCTGAAATCACCGCTGCACTCTAGTGACTGAACACATAAGTCAATTTGAGCATCGTAGTCGCCATTCAAGATTTCTGACTTCACACATCAATGTTTTATGGTTATATGAATAGAGGCAGAGGGAGGATAATTATCCAACATTGCCATCCAATGTATGTTTACTATTTCCAGCGATATTCTAAGAACCTGTATTTTCCAATGAAGTGTGTTTTACTAGATATCCTCAGAGCCAGCTACTCCACTACCCAATGCTCATTGAAATCAATAGGAACTTATAGTTTGTACTGCTTAGAAGCTCAATATCTTGGTGCTCTGGATTATATTCCATCTTTATTTGAACAAGAAAAGAGCAAACCAGTATCAAGGAAAGATTAAACAGAAAAATTATGTCTCCTGGGGCCAATATTCTAATCATTCATCTACACACTTGCACGTTAAATTGTCAAATTCCTTGTTGAGTGGAAATTTGTAAGGAAGACATTTGTGAAGAGTTACTACATAAAATACCTAGAGTTATTAGGGAGAGATCTATTTAAAGAACGTAATATTTATCTTTACTGAATAGGGCACTAGAATGTCACTGTTCACACATCTCTGCTTCAGCGTTCATTTTCTTTTTCTGTAGAAATACATCTGAGAGGTTCTTATTTGATTTTGTTTGTATCTCTGTCACTGATTACATTAAATTTGTATTTGTTTCCTAAGAACGGTGTATACAATATGAATTGTTTATGCAGTCACTGTTCAGATTATCATTACTTTCCTTCTCACCTTAATGTCATTACAAACATCACACCTCCTTTGCTAACCTGATGTTTATTTAATGACTTAACTTGCTCATGACAATAATGCTTATCTTCCAAGCTGTTTAATATATTTGATTTCAGAATAACTGAGATCTCAAGCGACTATGAAAGAAAATTAGAATCATTACCAAAAGTTTTGTGGTAAAAGATGATTACAGTAGGTTAAATTCCAAATTAATAAGCAATCTAAACATTTTATGTAGGTCCCAAATTATAAATAGCTTCCTCAAATAGAGCAGCCAAGAATTAAAGCATTTAAGAATTATTTTAATTAATCCATTTATAGGACCTCAATTGGAAATTCATAATACTATCTCAAACCTCTGATGCCATTGCCAAAATACATACTGAAAACTTGTCAATTCAATACAATATCTTTCTGAGGACAGTGACCTGGATGGATAAATCATGCTGACTTTTAATCCTAAATAGCCAAATTGACTGTCATCCCAGCTGATGGTTACAGAAATTGTCTCGATACTGGACTGAATTTTCCGGGCACAGCCCTCTGTTCAGCCACTTACAACTTAAGAAGATTAAGAAATCTTTTTAACTTCTAGTATCCCAGCAAGAATTCAGATCTCTCCAACACAGATAACTTTATGCTATAATAGGAAAAATCATTAGTCAAGAAAGTGAGATGAAGATGTACAGACAGTACTCTATCCATTCTTAAGGTACATGTATTTATAAGGTACATGTGTCAGATGTAAATGCTTTGTCTCCCAAACTAACCTTTTATGATTCATCTGCTTCATGTGAATTCTAAAATGTACATCCGTAATCAAGTGTATGTTCTTGATCAGTATGGGAGTAATTTTAACAGTGACAAAGGGACTTCCATTTTTATAAGTAAGTGTATGCTCAAGACCAAATGTTACTGATGAAAGAGACATGGTCAAATATGAGAAAACTATAACTCATGATATATGGCATTTATTCTTCCATGTGTACATATTTGGAATTGCATTGTAGGCACACATTTCTAACTTCTCTGTGTTAGATACTAAGAGGAGAGCTCTTCTTTATTTTACCGTAACTAATTCTGTCTGTTTTGCCATATAATGTTTGCCACCAAAAGTTCTTCCACCAGCAGGCAATTTTGTTTTGTTATTGGTTCGGACTACAATAAATAACATTATCATGACTGTTTCACGTTACTGCTGGCACTGGGGAAAAAATCAAAAACATCTGAACATTTGAGATACAGAGCCAAGTATTGTCAAAGTTGGTCACATGTTATTTCCATAAATTTGGTCCCATCTTGGCTAGCCCTAGAGGCCAGCCTACATAGAAAATTAAGCCTGTCTCCATTCACTATATATCTATGCCAAAGTTGGTTTTTATTTAAAGAGTTAACGGCTTGAAAGGCAGAAAATAGGATGAGCGAAAATGAATAAATAAAATGAATGTATAGCAATTATCAATGAGTATATAGTATTAAAACTCATTGAGTCTTGGGCAGGATTTCTTGGTTCGCCTTCCTATTCAATGATCATTATGTCAACAATGTTCTACTGTCATGAGGGGGGATTTGAATGGTGAGAACATAAGGAAAAGGGTAATTTAAGAAGTAGAAAATAGAGAGACATATAAAGAAGTTAAATCCAGAGAAAAACTTTTCTGTGATCTTGTGGAATCATTTATTTAGAATTCTTGTGAGCAAGCCTAAGCTATCTGAATTCAGATTATTCAAATAACAAGAGAAGTCAGGGAAACAGACAACTGAAACATTTTAATGCAGAGCTCCTTTCTACAAGACATGCAAATCACATTCTGATTCCATAAATATCTCCTCTTCCTGAGCCTTCAATCTGTCATTATTAAAAACAATACACACAGAAAAAAAGAACAGTGTTTCTTAAGATCCCCTGCAGATTTGTATAAAAAGGGAAAAACTCTTCAATCTAGAGAAAAATAGCAGAGTTGCTGAACCTACAAATAAACTGCAACAGAAGGCAGGACAGCAAAGAATACAATCAAGATTCCAAAAGTATGTATAACGTGTAGCATATGTATATTTCAGGAGTTAAATTCTATTTCCAAATTATGTGATATAGTAGATTTTAAAATTTTAGACCTAAATCTTACCTGATTACAGTCTTCTCTTGACAACAAGTGTGTTCTATTGATAGTATTTCAAGGTTTTATTCAGATGATGGCACATCAACTCAAACATCTGTTTGAGGTTGGGGTTTTTTCAGAAAATTAGCAAAAATAATGCCACAACTCTGAACTTCAGGGTTGGCCAAATTCAAATTAAAAACAAAGTGAAACCAAAATGAGATTTGTACAAGAGATATCCACATTACAAGAGCACAAGTTCGTATGGAATTTTTTGTTACTTGCAAAAATCTTACTCCTCCTTAAACACAATACAAAAACCTTGTATATTCAATTGCGTGGAACTACAGATATAGATCTCATTTTTTAGACATTCAGTTTAATATTTTCTTATGTTGGATTAGAATATAATAATAAACTAGAACGTGGGTTTGCATATTGCAACAGGTGTAAGTGATAGCCCTCACCGGAGTCTGAAAAAAGTGATGATTGCAGAAAGGATTCTGGTTAAATCTGCAGTTCTTGCAGCTTTGATCAGTATAGACTGCAAGCAGGAATTTCCTACCCCTTTTTCACTTTCTCTTTCGTGTCTATGTTTTTCCTTTGGGATGGATGCTGCCCTTCATAGTAGTTGCATTAGGCAGTGACTTCAGCCTGCAGGCACTGTGACCAAGTACCATGTAAGTTATGCTTGAGTATGGAAATATTCTCTCTTTTGTACATTTAAATTGCTTAATCCTTACTTATTTTAAATATACTCAGCACACTGCATGGTTTGATACCACGCATAGTTACAATTTATGCAAAATGTCTAGTTTGATAATGCTGGAAATATATTTCAAGCATATCTTCAATCTCTAAAATTTGTATTGGGGAAATATGTATTTTCCTACATAAAATAATACAACAAAACACTTTCCCTACAACTTAGTCACAAAAATGTGTGTTTCTGTATGGTACATCCCAGTCCTACATGGCTATTGACTCTCCACATAGAACCTAATTTCCTTTCACAGAGACTTATAACCACACAATTATTCACAAGACTGAGAAAAGTTCGAGACAGCTTTTCTGTGTGTGTAAGCATGGAAGCACACTTTATGGATTTCACCACAACACTTTGGATTTCACCATCACCACTTTGCACTTTCTGCTAAAGTATTATCTTCCTTTCTTTCCCATTTTTAGCTTAACAATAAAGTCCTCACTCCTAAATTACGAATAGCATAATGCTGTATGCTTTGGATTATTTCTTCCCATTCCTATTAAATAAACCAATATTAAATAATCACTACCAAAATTTACAGCAAACACACAGGTCACGGCACAAGAAAAGGTGTTTGCAGACTTCTCAATTTGCAGCAGACTTCGGTTAGTCTTTTGGTACAGCACCATAAACTCTCCTAAATGGCCATTATTTCCAATTAGCTGCTGAAAGAAACTTCACAAGTCCTCCTTTCCTTCAATGCCATGATGTTTATCCCTCTAAATCACAGGTGATGCTTTCAAGTTTAGATCCATATTTTTTTTAAGTGAGAAAATACTGAAAGCAGTCAATTTTAGCTTAAGTAGATGAGAACAGAAACTATTACATCAAAGCATAAAACCTTTCAACCGATAAAAACAAAACTAATGATTCCTCAGATGGATCTCTTCTGGTGTAATTAGTGCAGCATTCATTTTCTATCTTGTTCTAGTTGAAATCACTATTAAGAAACCACTCCGTTCACCTCCGGGTGAAACCATCCTTGGACCAGCATATAGCAGTCGTTACAGGTTCAATAAAATGGTACAGCAACCTTTCAAGGAGCTTGTGGGGGATAGGCTTGTGGGGATAGGATCAGGGGGAATGGGTATAAACTGGAGAGGGGCAGATTTAGACTGGACATTAGGAAGAATTTCTTCACCATGAGAGTGGTGAGACATTGGCACAAGTTGCCCAAGGAAGCTGCGGCTGCCCCATCCCTGGAGGTGTTCAAGGCCAGGTTGGATGGGGCCTTGGGCAGCCTGAGCTAATGGGATGTCCCTGCCCATGGCAGGGGGTTGGTACTGGATGATCTTTAAGGCCCCTTCCAACCCTAACTATACTATGATACTATGATACTATGATACTATGATACTATGAAGAAGAGATAACCTCATTGAAAATAAATGATTAAATAGCTTACAATGCAGCTATGCAAGCTGGAATCCACCCAGGATAATAATAACTCCCACACCTTTCTTGCCATGAGTGTCCTGGAATCTTTAATGACCCAAAGTGGCTTTCCCCTTGGTTCTATCTCTCAAAAGCCCTTCAGGTCTTATTATAGAATCCTGAACCCTAGCTATCTCACTACAGTGAACAGCTAAAGAAAAATAAAAAGGGCAAAACGTTAATAGTATGTATTGTTTTGTATAAAGAATCCCCAAAAGCTCAGGAAACCTGCCCTTTTAATGAGAAACAACAGTTTGTGGCCAGCTGTTCCACATCATTATGAACATGTTAGCTCCAGCAAGATGTACAAATGGGGACTATAAACACAGTACATTGAAAATAAGACCTGCATGGATAATCATACCTATTAATATAAATGGCAGTGAGAAGAGGCAGACTGAGCTCATATACTGACTGATAATTTAGAGCAAAACATATTGTTTTTCTCCACCATCTCAATAAGAAATTAGATGTAACATGGGTCCAACAACAAGTGAGCCCCCTTAATGTGTTTATTAAAATGCGAATTGAAATGCTGAGTAGAAACATGGTACTGCATATGAATGTGACGACCACTCTTTGGAGTTCTTTTATACCACTAAACTATACACACAATAGAATCATGCACTGGACTTATTTTCAAAACACAGCATAAGTGAGGATTTATGCAGCTTTTCTGAAGGCTATTGTGAAAAACATGCAAGTGCAGCCAAAGAGCTAAGTTTATTACAACCCAAAGAACATTTTCTTCCTTAATAATAACAACAGGAGTTTAGCCAGAGATGATGGAGTTTCAGGAGGTATTTCAACATTTTCTGTCCTGTGGTTAAAGAACATCTACTGAAGAAAAAACAACTGAGAAAAACCCCAAAATCCTTATCCATGTGTTTGCCATAGCAATTTGCTCTGCTGGGTTTCTTTCTATTTTAAATATGTCCATAATAAACTGGGGGGGGGGGGGGGGGGGCAGCTGGGGAAAGATCAAATACATCATCTAAGCTATTTTTCCATAGAGGTGCATTAATGCAAATTAGACAGAATGACTTTTCCATTATAATTGGGCTGAAATGAAGTGGAAGGAACAGAAAGACAATTAACTTTAGTGGGGGTTCTTTCTCCCTTTCTTCTCCTCTCTTCTCCTCTCCTCTCCTCTCCTCTCCTCTCCTCTCCTCTCCTCTCCTCTCCTCTCCTCTCCTCTCCTCTCCTCTCCTCTCCTCTCCTCATCCTTTCTTAATTTTAATTTCCAGCAGTTTAGAGTTAGTTTAGTGTGTGATGGTAGTAGCTTGTCAGTATCGCCAGGCAAAATTATTCTGACCTTCAAGGGGCTTTGTTTATCACATTTTTCAATTAACCTCTGTATATTAACTTCATCATAATGCCTTACCAATTCACACCAAAGAACAAACAAAAAAAATCCCTGTTTCTTGTCATTATTACTTTGCTTCATAAAATCAAGGGGTTTGGTTTTTTCCCCTTTTCTCTCTTTTATTTAGTACAGGGTGGAGAAGGATATAAATTTGAGATTACAGAAGACCACCACAAAAGGCAAAGGGTTTAACATAAATTACATTTCTACATTAACCTTTCCTTTTTTTCCTTTCCTTTTCTGCTTATGAAATGAGGAAAATGTTTTCCATCCAGAAAGCACATAGTTTAATAATTATTAAAATTTGACATGAGGAACTTGAAGTAGATACACGGGGTTCAATATTAAACTAACCTCAAATTTTAGGATTGCAGTCACAAAGAGAGAAATATAATTTTATAACTTTAAGCCCTTTGCATAGCAAGAGAAGCACTAGATGCCTAAGAGTTCCGGCATTAAGTTCACAGCAGTCATAATGTTAAGCAATGTAGCTAAGTGAGCTTAGTTATAAGGTATTAACTGAAATCTCATAGCTACAACTTTGATACGTTTAAGTACATGCAATAAATCTTTTCTTTTCTGCCTTGTACCCTTCTTTACCTCTTCTCCCCAAGCTGCTGCTGACTACCTAGGCATAGAAGAGAAAGGAAGGTAATTGTGTGCCCAAACTTGAGCAGTTTACCTTGCATATACAATACAACATCTGATGGAATAAACAATTTCTGTCTAAACTGGGATTACTAAACTGGGCACCCAACCTTCAAACAATTGTCATGTGTGTAGTAAATTCTCAGGTATTCTTACACACCTGCTAAATACTTCTGATTGCGTGGATGGAGTTCAAATCATCTAACATTTGATGTATGGCTGCTTACATGAAAGCTAGGTCGGCCTTGTCTCCCTTTCAAGTCAGTGGAGAGTTACGGGCACTTTCAAGGCTTGATTCATTTCACTTCTCTTAGACATCTGCTTCAGGATGAGACAAATGCACTATAGACTCATTATATTGACTACATCTCTGCTGACTATGAATGGAGCCCAGTGCACAAACACCATCCTTGATGAACCCCATCTTTTCTGATTTTCCCATCATCTGCTCCAGGTATACCAACCAACCACTGACTAAATTCTGGAAGTTAGTGTTTATTAAACATGCAGTAAGACTGCCAGGTAACAAGCAAATTTTTGAGAAAGTGAACTGAGGTAAGAATTTGGAGTGGGATTTAAGGGACTGCACTGAACTTCAGTAAACCAATTTTTTAATGATTACTAACAACACCCTGCTGAGTGTTGACAGCCAAATAAATTGTTAATTCTCAATTCCCTTTCTTTTCTTTCAAGCCACAGGTACACACATTCTCAGCTATTTGCTAATAATAATAAATAATAAAAGCTGTAGATTCTGCACTGCATGATCAGGCATATGACAACTTGTGAAGTAGGAGCTAAGCATGACTGATACTGAGAAAGACTGTTGTCCAATTTTTAATCTGGGTAGCAGCTGCAGAAAATCTGAGGAAATTTGAATTAAGCCTATATCAAAGTGAAAATGGGGTTTTTTGGTTAGTACTAGACTAATCAATTGAAGTATATTTACATAGACTCCAAAGACAGGACAGAATTTACCTTGCTGTGCAGTCCTTAAAGAACACGGGAAATACCAGGATCTGGGCAACAGGACACTCAGTTCTAGACTCAGACTCACGACAGCTTGAAGACAAGGTTAAGGCACATATTTTAGGCCACGACAATAGGCAGTGTAGATGTGTGTACACCTCAATAGGCAAGATAGCCTGCTGACAATCAGTTAGTTTGGTTGCAGTCCTATATCAAAGCAAGTATCTCACTTTGAACATCCTAGTATCTCTGGATTACTCTGTGTACCAGGTTTGCTTGAAACTCACTGTGTAGCATGCTTACAAACTTCTTATACACACAGCATCTGGATAGAGCTGGATGTTCATCACTTTCAAGAACCACAGCTGTGAATCATCTCCTGAGATTATGAGATGAAATTGGGCCAGACCTTGCAAGAAAAAAATAAAAAGTAAGTAACATCACTGTCCGCTTTTCTTGTCTCCTTTATTTACTCAATAAATAGCTTCAAGATAGAGCAATCTTTCAGGATTTGGAAGAGACAGGTTGAAACCGTTTTTGTCCCAGGTAACTAGAAATCACATCCCTTGACTACCATCACAAGTTTGCCCTAACCATAGAACTACAGAATATTTTGAGGCAACAACTCTGTTTCTCTCCAACGAAAACTTTGATTAGCAAGTTTATTACCAACACACTCATTGGCACAGAAAAGGCTGCAAATCTGCTCATTATTCTCCTGCTCCCAGAGTAGATGTGTACTTCAGAATCTGCTCCACATAGTAAATAACAACATAGATTCCACCAAACAGCAATTCTGATCAGAAGGGAGCATTCACACATAGCATATCCCAAGTCACTATTTTCCTTGCAGTAAGCATGGGAGTATAGCTCAAATAAATACTTCTCAAAAATAAATCCATAGCAAAGGTAAAATTAGAAACTAATTAGTATTCCACGAACAGAAAAGGTAGAAAGACAGTTCATTCAGCCTCACAGTCAAATGCACCAGGTTTGCCTCCTAAAAAAAATGTATGTTCAGGTTGCATTAGAACTTGAATTAAAAGCCTTAGAAGCAATTTGAAAAGTATAATTTTCACAAGGTACACATTAAGTAAATAAATGATTCTGTAGAAGAATTGACTGAAGGACAGATTTCTTCTGGCAGCACTTCTGTTCATATTTTCCTTGAATGTACAAAGTCTGAAGTGCTTGAAAATTTTGGTAGGACAAAGTTATCAGCTAGTGGTAAAAGTTCTATAATCTTTACTTTGTAGATTGTATCAACTTGATTGGGAAAAAGGGGACCATAGCTAGCAGATCTAACAACAAAGCTACTACCTGTGGACTCATTATCAAACAGGAGGAAAAAAACTGATAGAGGACAACGGAAAATTCTCATATGCAACAAAAAAATTACATCAAAGTTGAGAAACTTGAATGAGTGGATTCATTCAGGTATTTCAGAATTACCATCACAAAGGAGAGAGTCTGAAGCAGAAATCAAAAGTAGAATTGCTTTTGTGAGAGCAGCACTTGTAAAATTCAACAAAACCCAAAAGATAAGAATATCTGAAGAGCATCAAAGGTAAAATTCAGAATAATAAGAGTATGCCAGAGGCTTGAACATACATGAAACATGGGCTTCGGCAGAATGGATCAAATGACACATTCACACCTTTACATTCATAGAATCATAGAATCACCAACTTGGAAAGGACCCACTGGATCGTCGAGTCCAACTATTCCTAACAATCCCTAAACCATGCCCCTCAGCACCTCATCCATCCGTCCCTTAAACACCTCCAGGGAAGGTGACTCTACCACCTCCCTGGGCAGCCTGTTCCAGTGCCCAATGACTCTTTCCATGAAAATTTTTTTCCTGATATCCAGCCTGAATCTCCCCTGGCAGAGCTTGAGGCCATTCTCCCTTGTCTGTCCTCTACCACCTGGGAGAAGAGGCCAGCACCCTCCTCTCCACAACCTCCTTTCAGGTATTTGTAGAGAGCAATAAGTTCTACCCTCAGCCTCCTCTTCTCCAGGCTAAACAACCGCAGTGGCTCTCTCAGCCACTCCTCGTGAGACTTGTTCTCCAGCCCCCCTTCACCAGCTTTGTTGCTCTTCTCTGGACATGCTCCAGAGCCTCAACATCCTTCTTGTGGTGAGGGGTCCAGAACTGAACACAGTATTCAAGGTGCAGTCTCAACAGTGCTGAGTACAGAGGGAGAATAACCTCCCTGGACTTGCTGGTCACGCTGTTTCTGGTACAAGCCAAGATGCCATTGGCCTTCTTGGCCACCTGGGCACATTGCTGGCTCATGTTCAGTCAGCTGTCAACCAACACTCGCAGGTCCTTCTCCTCTAGGCAGTTTTCTAGACAGACTTCTCCTAGTCTGTAGCTGAACAGGGTTGTTATGCCCCAAGCGCAGGACCCGGCATTTGGCCTTGTTAAACCTCATGCCATTGGTCTCAGCCCATCTGTCCAGCCTGTTCGGATCCCTTTGCAGAGCCTCCCTACCCTCCAGCAGATCCACACTTCCACCCAGTTTAGTGTCATCTGCAAACTTGCTGAGGGTGCACTCAATGCCTTCATCCAGGTCATTGATAAAGACATTGAACAGAGCTGGACCCAGTACTGAGCCCTGAGCCACTTGTGACTGGCCTCCAGCTGGAGTTACCTCCATTTACCACCACTCTCTGGGCTCAGCCATCCAACCAGTTTTCAACCCAGGAGAGTGTGCGCCTGTCCAGGCCAGAGGCTGACAGTTTCTGAAGCAGAATGCTGTGAGAAACTGTCAAAGGCTTTACTGAAGTCCAAGAAGAATACATCCACAGACTTTCCCCCATCCAGTAGTCGAGTCACTTTGTCATAGAAGGTGATCAGGTTAGTTTGGCAAGACCTGCCTTTTGTAAACCCATGTTGACTGAGCCTGATCACCCAGTTCTCCTGCATGTGCTTCATGATAGCACTCAAGATCACCTGTTCCATTACTTTCCCCGCACTGAGGTCAGACTGACAGGCCTGAAGTTCCCTGGATCCTCCCTGCAACCCTTCTTGTAGAATGGGCATAATGTCAGCCAGCCTCCAGTCCAGTGGAACTTCCCCAGTCAGCCAGGACTGCTGGAAGATGGTGGAAAGGGGTTTGGAAAGGACATCCGCCAGCTCCTTCAATACTCTTGGGTGGATCCCATCCAGCCCCATAGACATTCCAATGTCTCCAAATAATATATATGAATAACATACACTGTATGGGACTGACAAGTCTATTGCAAGAAATTGCTGCTGGGATGGCTTAGACATGAGGGGAGAGTAATAGGCCTCGTAAACATGACATATCAAGCAAAAGTCAAAAAGCACAGGAAAAATAGACTCCAAATGGCCAATAATCTGGCACAAAACTCTGCACTTGAACAAGGAAATTAGAGGCAATTGGATAGTTTCTCCAAGCAAATAAAAACTTCCTCAAGGCCAAATCAGTACTTGGAAATAATAAAGTTATCACTATCTAAGTCACAAAAAATACTGGAATTATTTTCTACTGGGCTGAAAGCACAATTGTATATATAAATTCCTCTGACTTTTAGCATTTTGAAACTGATAAACAGATCTAACATATTAAGAGTGCTTACTCTGAATGGCTCCTCTTTTCCTCTGTTGTGTGGAGGTGACAAACATCGTCCGGAATTTGGCTTAATATTTTATCAGTCATGGTTTTTAAGGTCTCATTGTAAGATGGCACTGCTCCAGCATCAATTATTACTTAAACGCGTTTGTTATAAAACTATGCACTCATACATTAAAGTATATTGCAGCTTAACTGTTGGTACACCTAAATACATATTTCTTCCATAAATATTAAGGAGTGGGAGCAAATCAGTTAGCCCTTGAATTTGAACAGAACAGTGAGCTGCACGTGTTCTCAGTTTACTGCAGTTTGCTGTTACTGAGTTTTGCTTCTCTTTTGATAGTTCCTGTAGCAGTTAGTTACACTACAGACTCAAAGGTGAGCTGAGCAATCTGTCCTAACAGAGGTTGAACACTTTTTTTTTAAAATAACACTGTCAAAAATTTTATTTGCTCTTCTATCAATGGTTTTAGTAGATAATAAATGTACTGCAAGAAACTCAAATGAAAACACAATGGATAAGTAGAAATTAGTGTTAGCTAGCAAAAGCCAAACTTCACAGCCTCTGTTGTTAACACTCCTGTTGATTTCCTTCAGAAGTGTACAGCTAAAATCTACTGAGCATCCTAAGCACAAAAACACCTAATGCTGAATCATGTGTGTTGTTCAGTACACAGAGTGGGCTATAAATTAACCATGAGAAGCGAGTGGAGAAATGTTTTTTTCTGAATAAGATACATACTACAAAAAAAACAGTCACAGAAGGTGGCGTCGGAGTGTTGCACATCCGTTAAATTAAACACTTCAGAGTAAGATTTTGCCATGACTTAAAAAATTTTCGTAAATCTGAGCAGAAAGTTTGAATGGGAACCATATTTATGGTTTCATGAAAAAAATAAAAGAAATCCAAAGTTTACTAGAGACTGAGAAATATATATCCTATAGTTGGCTACATGAATTTGGAAGTAGGGAGAAGAAAGGAACTGAGTGTGCTTTGTCAATACTGCATTTTGACAGCTTTCTTGCCTTTGAAGAAAAAGGAATGAAAACTTCATGAATGGTAGAAAACATGTATTTTTAAATGTGACTTTATAAAGATCACTTTTGGAATTTATTGTAAAATCTCTGTAAAAAAAAAGATAATCAGATTTGCATGAGCCAGACCTAGGTTTAAATGTGGAGTTAATATATAGACTAAATTCTGTACTGCATAGATGTAGTTTTAATGATGTCAAAGGAAACGTTCTTGCCTGGCCCTGCCTTCCTAATTCTACACAGGCTTATGGATGACTGCAGAAAAAGATTGAACATAACTCTGATAATTCTTTATGTGTTGATTTTAGTGCAAAAATAAAATCCTAGTGAATTATACACTCAGTTTGTAATGGAATAATTCCACTCAAATCAATAGAATTAAACAATATAATCCAACTGTGACTCTATCCAAGTTATTTAAACAAGTTATTTTAACTTGTTTCAGTTAAACATTATGCAACTCATTCCTTTTTTATACTAGTGTAACATTACTATTCTGTTGTAAATCATATAAATTCAAAATGTTAGTTTTACAAAATCCTTTTCTGTGGGAACTATTTAAAGCTTGCACATTTAGTATGAATACAGATTACTGCTTGTGTGTTTTCCATAACATATTTGTGCATCCATCTAGTAGTCTACCAGGCTCCACAACAGGTGAAGTTCCACAGGGCTGTCAGGAAAGATACTGCATGACAGTGAGCTACAACCTCCAGAAGAGTTCATCTTGCATGCACCTTCTCCCCACCTTTCAGAGAAGAATCTGTCATGTTCTATACATTGACTCAGTTAAATGAGTCAGTCTTTGGTACCCTCATCCCATTAGACAGGCATCCCATCAGCCTGGCATCCCATCAGGCCTTCAGGCACAAGCTGGGGAATGGAATGTGCTTTATATATGTACATATGTAGTGGAGTAGCTAACCTGGACAGCTACAGTAAATCCAGTAATGCTAGTAAGCACTAGACCGGATACATCTGTGCAGATGAGCTGCAATATATATTCACCATGATGAGACAAAGAGATAGCATCGTTTTTGGCTTGCACTGCAGGTCAGACATCATTTAATACATCAAGTAATTTTCAAACCACATGAGAGAGGTCCTGTCTGTTCTTACCAATTCTTTCTGTTTTTTACCATGTTACTGAGAGCAGCATTTGGCAAAACTGTTCTCAACAGCGAGAATGGCTTCCCAGACTGCTCCTGTTCTGTCTGAATTTCTGGTGCTCTGGTACGGAGTAATATAAGTCTGCATAAAATGTTAAAAGAACAACAACATCTGAAAACATTTCCCACATAAATAGCTTAAGTTATTTATGGCCTCACAGACTCCTGTCGTGGCTAATACCAGTGATTAGCTAAGATGATCCCTTGGTACTCTAGCAACAGGTCTGACTGCCTAATAGGAAAACATTCAAACCTATGTCATGGACATTGATTCTGTCACTTCAGAACAAGTTTCACAGCTTCAAAGTATTCCCCATTGGCAGAGCACTGCCATTTTCTCCAGAAAATTGACTATCTCATGATTCACTCCTCCCAACAATGATTGTTCCCTTTGGTCCTGGCCTGGACTGCCACGTGTGTCTGAACATTTAAGAAATAAGGAAAGAGATGTACAAGTTACTAAGTTCCTTTTAGCATTCAACAGGCATCCCATGGTGGGCAGTTAGTCTGCAAAACAGAGCTTCCAAAGGTCTGAAATCCTGCATTAAGTTCTCACAACACATTTTATCACAACCATCTTGAATGCAATCTACCTGCAGTCCACAATGGTAGAAGATCACGAGACTGTAGCCATAAGTGCAAAGAAAACCTGAAAAGGAAAGTATAGCTTTAAATAAACAAAAAAATGAGTCATACAAAACAAGGATTACATTCCCCACTGTCACCTGGATACAACTCTAAAGCCAAGGAATTTTCATGTAAAATGGTAATGAATTCCTTAGGAACCTGGCTCCAACAAAGCTGAAAAGCATCTGTTCAGTATCAGTGAGACCTGCACACACGAAGTACTCTCCTGAGAACTCATCACTCCTGATACGTGTTTGGTATGGCTAAAAGAGAAGAAAAGCAAACCTAAAGGTATCAGCTAAACTACTAAATATTTTTATGCATCTAGGCTGTTTGAAAATCCCAAATCCTTGCTGAGTTATGAAAATGACCATCTACCAGCCTGGCCGACTCTGAACTGAATGTTTTCAGAGCTCATTGATAAAAACAGTAACTGGGGAACACTGCACCATAAGAAAGTTTCCCATGCCTAATCTATAAAAGACTACCATCTCATCTCACTATTAATTATCAGAAAATCACACAACTACAAATGATAGAAAGAGTGGACATGTTTCCATTTCTAGAGAAGAAAAAGTCACATTTTCTGTAGGCACAGACCACATGTAAAAACGGACTGCTAGGAAGTCAGAAAATACAGCAGTGTATGCTCTCGAAGGACCTTGAGCTACTGATGTTTTTGACAATCTAAGAGCAGTCAGGTGCCAAGGCTCTGCAGGACTAGTCGTGTCTTGGATATGTTCCATCTGGCTCCACACAAAAAGGCATTAAGACTCAAGCATCTGTATGTATAAAAACAAAAAATAAAAAAGCATTTGTCAATATGCAGAATATGCACAGTATAAAAATAGATATAATTAATTTCTAAACAATTTAGTGGAAGTGCATGCATAACACAGAAGACCAAAGAAATTTATGTCCCTTTCTGTTAATAATGCATACCAAGGTTCAACAGCTGGAACACAGGAAGAGCATTTCACAGATCTCCTTGTTCCCATTAAAGGTCAGTCTGAGACATCGTTTTCTATGCATTATGAGATCAGTTATTTTGTCAGAGGTAGTCCAAAGAAGCTATACTATATCCTTGGTGTTCCTCAAGGAGAATTTTGACACATGTAAAGTGCCATCCTAACTATTAGAAAAATGGGTGGCTGTGGCAGGCACTGTGAGTGTGAGGCAGATTAAACCTATTTCTTTAAAGAAATGCTGGACTCCTTTTTATTTGGCCTTTTGGCAGAAAAGGAAAAGCATAGAGCATAACAGGAAGCAAAGGCTCAGCAAGTTCTGGTCTATATGAACACTGGCTACAAATGCAGGAGTATAATAGCTTTTGACACCTTATCTACTTAATTTAGTTATGAGCAGTACTATACAAAAAGAAGGAGAAAGAATAGTATTGATTGTAGTGGTAGATTAAGGTATCATCCTTCATTTTGCACAACAACAAGAAGCCATTATCTGACATGAAGCCTAATACAGCAAACACAGAGTCAGTTTATATGACATGGACGTCCAGTAAATGCTGGGAGAAGGAGAATTTCTCCTCATATATGACAACACACCACTAACTAGGCCAGCCAAGTATGTTGTTTCAGAGATGCTGAGGGTCAGAAGAAATAAAAATATCAAGTGACTAGTTATGCATAAGTTAACTACGATAAGTATAAACAGAAAAATCTATATTAGTCATGAGCAGTTCGCCCAGTAGGACTGAGAGGAAACACAGAAACAGAGCACACATCTTCCCAAAGAACAATTAAAGGCAATTGGTCTTCTAATCCAGAACCTATTTCCAAAAGAGCCTACCTAAGAAATGCTTGGAAAGACTATTTAGAGTAAAGAGAGATAGTAAGAATGTATTTCGTTACACACTGGTTTAAAGGGCAAAGGTAAGTCCGGGGTTTTAGACAAGAGGTTAAGCAACCGGAGAGATCGTCTAATAAGTATTTAAGAGCATCCTAATCAGCTAATAAGTATTTTAATTTATTTTCTTTCTAAACTCATCTTTTCAGGTTTTCACCTTCAGTATTCTTACATAAATCTTTATTTTGTTTCTGTGCTAAACCTAGATGGTGTTGGGGCAAGAAAATCACTGTGAAATCAGTCAAGCTGAAGGTGCACTAAATCCACAGAGTTGGTTTGGATAAAACAATCTGTTCAGATTCCAATTGAACAGAATCCATCAGCATATACCTGAAAACCAGAAGCTGGAGACTCTGTCCTATCAAGCCGAGACAGTGAAAATATGAGGTCAGAACACAAACTTTTAGAAAGGGAATCTTTACAGCAAAATTGACCAGGAGTCTCCTGAAGACTAAGTCAGTAATGAGACATTCAAGGGATCCATGCAATCTCCTAAGAATCACAGGCAAGAGCTGGGCTTGCTTAAGGCTCTATGAAAGAAATGGTAGAAAGGTAGGGAAACAAAAGCCCAAGAAAACATATCAAAAAAATCATCAGAACAAAACTTCAGAGCAAAATGGAAAGTTTCCTCTTTGAACCTTCTCATTTCAGAGAAATAAAACTTGTGTATATTTCTGTAAGTAAATAAGACCAATTAAAAAACTCTACTATCAGTTTTTCCCCCTAACTGAAACTACCAAGAGGCCTTGATTTTCAGTTGACCATCACAGGTTGAAATGGTCAGATATGCAACGTCATTATTACTGTCTGTACTACTTCTAAAGCTGCCTAGTTATGATTCTGATTCATATGTGCCATGAATTGTGGACATACCTTGTGAAAGAGACAGTCTCTCTCTCTCTCTCTAAGAGATTAACATCTAAATTTTCTGCAGCCTACTGAGGGCTCACTGCTGTGTGGGAGTGTAGAAATATTTTCCAAACCTCATTTCCAATCTGTTTCCTCATTAGCAATGATCCAAACAGTCAATGTTGCCACACCAGCTAAGCCAGTCTTCATCTACTACTATAAGATATTTTAGCAATCTGACGGACCATACCTTTTATTTACCTTCAATGATATTATAATTAATTTCTGACAGGAAGGATACATTTAATACTGTACTCACCCAGGCTTACAGTCACACAAATTGTTAAATTAAGGAAGAACAACAAAGAACTGCATTTTGGATCGTTTGTCTCATTCCTGTATATAATGTTCAACGTACATGCTTCCAGATAGCTTCCATCAGTTCTGCCCTCTAACAGCAGACAAAGCACATCCCTCCTAAACCATATCAGCAATGACTACATCCTAGCACCAAATCAGGCAGGATCTTCTTCACTCTATAGATTCAGTTCAGAACACCTTGGCTCCCCTAACCAGTACATTGTCCTTTTTTCCACTGACCTGTTCATTCTAGTGATTATAAATGGGAAATATAATAACTAAAAGTAATGCACAACAGAGGTCTCTTTCTCTCCAAAGGTAGTAGTGCTGCCTGAAGCATCCCTAACCTCTAATTTTGTCGGTGCAATACCATACAAAAGACTATGGAGAAATAGGGGTAGATAACTCCTCTTTCAGGAAACAGCAGATGGAGATGGCCTTTGGGTAGCCAGGTGATAAAAATCTCTATTTGTTCCAGAGATACTGGCTTGTTCTCAATTTCTGTGCTGCACAGGAATGGGGAAAACCTGATACTCTGTATCAGTTCAACTAGTTCAGCTTAAAAAAAAGCTGTTGACCTACCACATCCCCTGCAACTCTCTGAGTATTCTTCTAAAGTTTGGCTTAGACCAAAATGTCCACAGTATTTTTCACTAAAGTATCCATTATGGCTCATTAAAAAATGTGTCTTCACACCCATGTGCACATTAGCTGAATACCACAGTACAATGCTGCAGTCCCTACAGTGTTAATACTTGTTTCTTGAAGCAAAAGAAATCAGAAAAAAAAAAGAAGAGAAAAAAAAAAGCCAGCCCACACTACTTTTGATTAGAGCAGTTTAATCCTAATCCCTTTTCTCTGATCTTGGCAGAGGATTTTTAGCAAGTAACTATATTTAAATAACTACCCAGAATTAATCCTTTTGGTTGCTCAAGGCATGAAGGGAAAGCAGTCAGAAACAAAGAATTCAGAAAAGAGTTGCAGCTGTTTCATAGAATTCACTATTTATAATTGAAAAGATTCTTTTTTAAAAAAATTCTTTCTTTCTCTGTATGTAGTGTAAGGGTAACCTTCAACTGCCTTACTTGTACTTTCTTTTTCTCAGTAGCAAATATAAAGAGAGAGAGAGTAAATATAAAATATTTTCAGCATGAAGTTAAGTGTTTCTGACAGTTTGCAGTGTGCAGCATAATGTTTTATGTAGAAAAAATTCTTTCCTCTATGTAGCTTCAGTTGATTTAATAAAATTGGAAAAAACCTTTTCCAGTATTTGTCTCAGCAGTAACTAGTTGAAAGTGCCCAGCTCATCCCTAGTTTGCAAAAATAGGAATTGCATGTACTGACAAGGAATTTCATGTGTAGCTGTAGCCTTCCTGATTCTACCTGCTTCTCGCAACATTTGGTACCTTCCAGATTCAAAAACTACCACGACTAATTTAATCTCAAGAACCCTTTAAGTAAATCTTTTTAGACCCCCATTTTAAAAAGCCTAAAGCTGAGTCAAAAAGTACATAATACACATAAATTTGTGCTACTATGAAACACTTATATTAACTAATGTCTAGCGCACGAGTGTGTATGTCTTGCTCAAAGTCTAGGTCCTTGTGGTAGGTTTTGAAAACACAGAGAACTAAGAAGCTACTCTCTGGTCTCAGGAACTCTCAATCTGTACTATACATTTCAAAACATGAAAAAAGGGAATGAGGAATGTTGGAGGATGAAATATTTGGCTAGTTCAGGTAGTCTTAGTCTGCATAAGGACTTGTAGGCAGAGAGAGAAGCTGGGGTTTTTTTTTTACAGAGATTACTTTCCAAGACTGTAAAATCAAAGCTGATCAAAGAGTGGAAAGAAATGGAATATGGCATAAAATTAACTTTCAATATTTATAAATACATAAGTAGTATTTATCCATTCACACAGTGAGCTGTATTGGCACATGTATTGCACGATTACAGCATTTCAACATATCACCAACGATAACATCTTTAGCATATCACTGATGTAAGGACGTGTTTTTCTACACACTAGGAATCAGAAGTTTAAATCCAGAGAAAAGCAAATTGTTCAAGGTCACACAAAGAGTTGGGGGCAAAGCCCGACTTTATTTTCTGCCCTTAGATATGAAACTCTCCTTCTTGAACAAATATTATAAAAATTATTAGCTTAGTTACAGAGTAATAAAACAGGGAATTTATTACAAACTATTATAAAAAAAAAAGGTAAGTTTCCTTGTCTAAAAGGCATACAAGTTTTGATAGCAAGTTCCTATATCTCGGTCAGTCATCAGACTTCACTTCTATCATATGTTTCTTTTTCTACCATGTTTTCTCAGTTTTCTTGAATTATATCAATTTATGGCCTAGTTTACGTGCAATTTCTATTTTCTTTTCCTTGTCCACTCATGTAAATGTTTAAGAATATGTCAATAACACAAATAAAAAAGATTTCATTAAAATTCTTTTATCAGAAAATTTTCCTTGTCCTTAAGCCATATCTCTTACATATGACCGAAAATTCACATCTGTCTAAATGACAGGTTTTCCATTTTTTACAATTGTCTACACTTTGTCCTGATTACATTAGTAAAACTCCAGATCCAATCATAAAGCATTTATTGAATTCAGAAGTAGGTAGTGTTCTCAAATTTCCAAAGCAGTCTCTGTAAAATCATGGATAGAGAGAACATTGGAATTCTTTAACTCTTCCGTGTTTTGGAGCAGGATCTATGCAGATGACAGTAGAACAACATCAGCTGGGAAATCAGATGCACTTGTAACCTGTGGGCTAACAGGCTGGATGGAGCAGATCATTAGAAGTAATAACAAAGTTGTTCAGAGAAAAGATTCTTTGTGTGATATGGGCAAAATGCAAAGATATCAAACCTTTTGAGTGGTGTCATGTTTCTCCACTCTTCTGCTTAGTATTTAGATTTAGAGGCTGAAAGCTCTTCCATCCCCAGTACTCAACATTATTCACATGCCTTTTATGTCATCAATAAGACTTCCATAAGGTGGCTAAAAAAAAGGGAAAGAAACATGGTCAGCAAGTACATGGAGAGGAAGCACCGTTCCAGGGAAAAATCATGCTCTTCCTGAGCCAAGCAATCTCTAAGATCTTGCACTGTCAAATGTAAACATTCTGCCTGATCAGTAGCCACTGCAGAGAAATTGCAAATTTTTTGACTTATTTTACAATCTGTGAGTCCAACAAACACAGCAGAGAGGGACCAACGTTATTGGTAACAGATGAGTAAACTGATACCTAAGGGAGGGCTAAGATTTTTTTTTTTAATGAATAATTGTGAATACAAAGCTGCTTTGCCTGTCTGCATCACTTAAGTACTACCATGAGTTTCATCTCGTTATAGTTATAATAAGACATTACCTCTCTACAATTAAAAATGACACTCAGAAATATTTCTCCTCTCTTTTTTTCTTTTTTTCTTTTTTTGCCTTCTTCAACTATGTGACACCATTAATGCAGGAGAAAAATAAATTCCAGAAACCAGAGTCATGCTTTGTAGTCTATTAAAGCCCAGCTGTTGGCTAGAGTTAAGGAAATGATTATGCTGTTTGTGCCATTTCTAATTAATAATAGCTAAGGATTAATAAAGCAATTTGGAAAAAGAAGGTACTAGGTAAGGATTTATAGGCAGATGAAAGTCACTTTATTGTAAATAATCATGGATAAAATTAAATGGGAGCTACGACATTTTATGGTGCAGCAAAAAAATGTTTAACACATTTTTCAAGCTCTGCTACTCTTGGAAGCACGTTAATAGAGGTGGAGGTACTGAAAAGTCACAATTTCATCCCTCACAAATAGAGAGTTAGTGTATAGACAACAGCTATGTTTTGCAGTTTTCTGTATTACTGAAAAAGATTGGAAACTGATCTCAAAGCAGGACATTTCTCTGTTTATTGCTTATTAAGCCCCTTAGAGTTTTCAAGGCATGACTGGTGACTTCTAACCACACTGCTGAGAGAGGAAGGGTTTGGGCCTTTCAGGAACCACCTTCAGGAGCTGCCCTCAGGAACTTCTTTTGGTCTGCTGAAACAAGTTTATTAGGTCTTCTAGTAAAACAAAAAAAAAAAGTATATTTCCATTGATCATGAATATTGATCCCACCATCAGCTTGAACAGACCCCACCCTGCTCTACAGACCTTCTAACAGGCTGCTGAGTTTCACATCTGTGTTGTGAACATGGGTCCAAACCCACTGTTTTGGTTTGGGCTGCCTGTTGTAAGGCTTATATACAGCATCAGCTCAGCTTGGGTGCCTAAATAAAACTCACACACATCACCAGCAGATAGCCAGCAGCTCCTCTCCGTGGCACCTCACAGCTGCGTCTTCACGAGCTGCCTCTGAGCCACCTTGATGCAGAAAGCCCTCCATACCACTGGCACACCCAGCAGGCTGTGGTAGTGGGAACTGGGGGGTGTAGGGGGAAGGCCACAAACCGCCCAACTGGCTCTGACACCAGTGCTAGCATCCCACCGCCCTCCAAAACCTCTGTCAGCTGAGAAGCACCTAATGCCACCTGCACATAGGTGGGAAATACCCATAAGGGCAAAGGGAAGGCAATTAGGAAGAGACCGGCAGGTGCTCTCCCCAAGTCCCTGCCCTGGAGCAGCAGCCAGAAGCTGGAGGATCTTTCCTGGCCTCCTTGCAGCTGGGCTGCAGCTGCCCTGGCTGTTGGAGGAGTGACTCCAACAGTCCTGGCTGGCAAGCTGGGAGTGACTGCAATGCTGGGGGAAGACGACCCTTGGATGCAGACACTGATTGTTTCAGGATTGTGGGAAAGGGCTATTATTTTAATGCCACATAAATTAGAAGCCTATACTGATGGTGTGTATAATACTTTGAGTCCGCCATGGGCAGTCTCCACTGTGCTCGTGGTCTCTTTCCAATCTCAGACCACAGATAGAGCCCAAATCTGCAGTCATTAAATCACTCCAGCTTCTTCTCTCCCTCTTATGGATGGTCTCTAGCCCACTAGAACAGTGATGGAACAGTTCAGGAGCCAGAACTCTTTTTGTAGTCACCCAAAAACCTGCAAATTTTTGGTAGTATTGTGTACTGATCAGGGCCAGTTTTGGAACATTCAGTCTTTGGAACAGTTAGTCCTAGTTTCTTCTACAGTTTGCTTATATATTTGTAAACATATACAAAAACGCGTATATGCACAGAATAATAGAGCCTTGTAGCTGGGAGACTGCACCGTTCTACTTTGAATAATGAAAACATAATGCCTTGGGAAGGATTAGCCAAAGAGTTCAGATTGGCTTTGTAAGTGTCTGTTCCTATGTCCACTGTTGGCACAGGTAGTTGTTGCTCCTGGTGTCAAGTTTCCGGAATTACTTTCACCAAGAAGAGAAGGTTTGTATAATTTAAAGGTGAATTTTCACATATGTGATAAATCTTGATCATGCGTGCTGATAACAAAGAACACTGATAAACCTGCCAAGCAACCTTTTTTTGTAACCTTGAAACCTACATTGAAGAAATAAATTGTTAATTGGGTTACTCCATTTTTCACAGGAGTTGTAATTGTGCTACTGTGATTTTTGTGTTTTTCCTTGATTTCCATATTCACAAAGTAAATGCTTAGACTGTCAGCTGCTCAGGTTAATTCTTTGCAGGACAATAGGATGAGAATCAAAGCAAACAATTTCTTTCTTTGATTAGCCATATACCAAACACAGCTGTAGTTCTACCTTCTGATTAACTCCCCGCTTCAATTCCATTTGGAGGATAACTTCTGTTAATAATAGAATAGATCACTACATCTAGCTGTAACACATTATGGATGCTTTTTTGTCTTTTAGAAATAGCTGCTAATTCTTAGCATATACCTACCTAAATATAAAATATAGAATTATAGCATAGGTTGGAAGGGAACAGTGCAGTTTGTTTGAATAAGACCAATATTGGTCATAGTAAATTTATTATCTGGCACACCATCTTAAGTAGACTTTAAAAGGTAGGTTTAATCTTTTAAAAGGATTAAGAAAACCGTTTCTTAATCTTTATGTACTAGTTCACAGCATCTCAGAACTGCAGAATCACAGAGTGGTTGAGGTTGGAAGGGACCTCTGGAGTTTATTTTATTTAACCCCACTGCTCAAGTACTGGCACCTAAGCCATGTCTAAGTGGCTTTTGAACATCTACAAGAATGGAGATATTCAGTCTCTCAAGGCAACTTCTTCCAGCTCTCAGTCACTTTGTCAGTACTTGGAAGAGGTTAGGGAATATTAACTAACTTTCTTGGACTCCTCTTCTCTACAGGGCCTTGTTCCATGGAACTCTTCCAAGCAGATCCATAAAGAGGCCAAAGTCTGCTCTCTGACATCTAGAGTTGTGATCTTGCTTTTTGCCCTACTCCTTCCTCTCAGAATCCTGAACTCCACTCTTCACAGTCATTGCAGCAAGGCTGCCTTCAACCTTTGCCTCTCCAATGAGCCCTTCCTTGCTTATGAGTATGAGATGCACCTCTCCCCACTGGGTTTTCTATTACTTGGGTAAGGAAGTTGTCATCAATTCTCTCAAACTTCTTTGATTCTTTTTGTCCTGCTTTGTAGTTCCTCCAGCAGGTACCAGAGCAGCTGAAGTCCCCCATCAGAAACTTGTGTATATAAGCCTACTCATACCTGTCTATAGAAGGCTTCATCCACTTCTTCCTGATCAGATGGACCTTAACAGACACTACAACATCACCAAAATTTATTTGTTCTTTAATCCTTATCAACAAGCCTTCAGTCAGTTCATCATCGATCCTGAGGCAGACCTCCACATATTCCAGCTTCTCCTCAACTTCCTGTCCTGTCCCTTCTAAAGAGCCTGCATCCTTCCATTGTAACACTTTAGTCGTGTAAGCCATCTCACTTGACCTCAACAGGATTGTAGCCCTACAACTGCATACAAAACTCCTAATGTTTATTCCCCATGCTGTGTGTGTTTAATCTGCAGGCACTTCGGAGAGGCACCGCAGTGCTGGTTTCCCAGAAAAGGTCTGGAGACAGGAGATTATTGCTTTCTTGCTTACATCAAAATGCCAGAGGTGGCCCTGCCTAAGCTCCATCTTGTTGATTTTTTGTTTGCTGCACTCCAGTTCCTTTGTTTGTCAGCACAGTTCCTCCCCCACTCACAAGGGAGTTGCTAACTCATTCTTGGTTATCCCATCCTGTATATTTAGAGAAACAAATTTGTAAAATTGCATACACAGAGAGGTTAGAACTACCTGGAATTTTTGCTTGTTTGCTCATTTTGTTATTTGTGTGCAATTTGACTAATTCTAATGCAAAATGTACTTAGCTGTATGGAGTAACTTTTAAAAGCAGATACTATTGTTATTTCAGCCTAACCTTGTTTTAAAAATCACCAGTAAACTAGAAATGGTAATAAAAGAAGCATCATTAGCATCATCATTCTTGTATGAAACAAAATCACAGAGCAGATGTTTAGCTGGGCAAAGTAGAGAAATTGTTCCATTTCTTTTATCTGAATAATTGTACCCATGGATGTCAGTAAAGCTTAATGAATTTACACCAGCCAAAGACTGGCCTGATTTTCCTACTCCTTTCACCCCAAGATTCTCATTATTTTTCACTCAGGGAAAAATGACTGTCAGGCATACTTTGTCCAGCCCTTCAAAGAGTGAGCAAAATCAACTGCTGGTAGAACAATGAGTCATGCAGGAAAATGGAGAAGGATATAAGGGGTTTTCTCCATTAGGAAAACTTACAGGACAAATTCCAGTTTTGGGATGATTCTCCAAGCAGCAGGAAAGTAGTAAGGGTCTCTCATTCAGTAGAAGATAAGGGTCATTTCAGCTCAGGACAGAGGCTAACAAAACTCAGAATTTAAAATACACAATATATAGGGTAGTTATCATTTTGCCATTCCTCTCTTTCTGTGAGTGTGAATACATTTGCAATTATCAGTATATTAGTTTCATATGCATTTATTGCTGACTTTTATAATGAGGAAACATTACACTTGGAGTAAGAAGCAAACTGAGAATATTATAAAAACAGGATATTTGTTTTTCATACTTATTTCATTCTTAAGTTGTCAGAACTTCATTATCAATCGTGTTAAATAAATAGATATACTAGACACTATAGAAGTTAAGCATTTCTACAGGAACATCACTTGAATTGCAAATGATACCACAACAAACTAATTGTTTTAGCAGAAAAAAAGTCTTTTTGACAAGGAGTAAAGGAAGAAGCCAAATACAAAACACAAATTCCTGTAAGGGAACCAGTTCATACTAAATGATATATAACAGTATAATAATACTAGTAAATAAGGAGCACGTAATAAACTCACACTTCATGTGTTATTTTGAGAATGTCACTATGGTTGTTAATTGCTATGAACATGCACTTCAGTGTGTAGAAGGTAAAAGTACTGTTTGGTACAAGACACAGGGGAACAGGGAACAGAAATTAGGAATTTGAACCTTAATAGTCTGTGCTTGAAGAAAAATATAAAACTAGGGGTTTATGATCTTCCCAATCTTGCATACATTCAAAGTATATGACTCGTTTAAATAATAACTCTAGCCTTTATTGAACTGTTTATTTGTGTAAGATCTACTACACGTGACCAAAGGAAGCAAATTCATCTTCATAATTTGCTACATATATGAGTCCCTGGATAATTTTCCTTATGACTAAATATAATATAACACCTTAAAGAGTGTAATTTAAATTGTTAAAGATGAATTATTTTGAAACATAAATAAATTTCCCCAGAGCATCCTTTCTCCTTACACTGCTATACTAGGAGTAGGTTTCCAAATGAATGAATGCTTCCAGGTATTGTGTTGTTTGCCTGTGGCATGCAGTAAGTTTTTAAGATAAGCAATTTTCAGATGTAGCATCAGCAGTAAGATATGTGCTAAATTTATGCTTTGGCCCAATTTTCACAAAGGTTTGTTTTACAAAAACTACACCTCAGGTGCTGCTGTTCTACAATACTTTTATAACATTAATGTGGGTCACTGACGTGATGGCAGAAAACTATGATTTCATGTCAGCAGGTTTAAAATTTCAGGCTTGAATAAAATGTTTCAGTCAGAAGGGACAATACTGTCAATGGAAACAAAAGACATTTCCATTTATCTTGTCTGATGGTAGAAAATATACAATATAAAAAAAAGTACTACAGGAGCACTTCCTAACACCATTACAAATAAAGAGGACTTTCACAGCAGGGAATGTTTTAAGTATTTTACTTCTAACATAAATTTATTTCCCTTGCAATTACTTTTAAAGTGTTCTATCATTTGGGCTGCTTCCTATAGCTGCTTCTACTAAAGTATGCCCTCTGCTTCTCTCAGTCTACCTTGCAATTACATTGAAATAAATGTTTAGTGGCTTCAGAAGCATTACTTGATGTACTCTATGTCAGTATTAAGCCTTTGTTTTATAAAAAAGGAGCACACAAATCAAAAGTTACAAGTTTTCCATTCAGAAATAATAGAAATTATTAATAATTAGCTAATAACATAGCATATATTTACCGAAGATCCAAAGTAGGAACAAATTAAACCTATAGGTATGAGATCTATACCTGGTAAAATTACAGAATTTTTGAACATCAAACAATTTTTTTACTGAATTATCTCTGTCCCATTTTGGTGGAGATTTTTTCAGATTATTCCATTGCTTCCAATTAAGATTTGATACAAATCTCAACTTTCTCTTTTGTTGCTCCTTATTTGCTCTCACAGATTCACAATCACATAATAATAAAAAAAATAAAAAAGCCTAAACCCAAAGAAACCTAAAAAATCCCACCACATCTTAGTGGAGAATGAGGTAGAAAAAAAAATGCTGGTAAAAATTATGAACACAAACCTTAAACTGTGTTTAAAATTTCCAATTTAAATACAGACAGAAAAGTTTCCTGGAGTCCACGTCTAGCAGTCATATCTTTCTCTCCCTTCACGTATATATTAGGAGCTGCTAATTCACCTGAAACAATTTACTTAGGCGTACTTCTACTCCTAACTAGAAAGCTAAAATGGGCTGCTCAAAATAATAATAGCATTGCTAAGCAAAACCTTCACAGATTTTGGCTTAAAAACTGCTGGGTTTAGAAAGTATAATGTATGGACTGTTATTTTTTCATTCATTATTGGGTTTTGAGAATTAGTACAAGTTCCTTAAATTATTTACATATTGTCGGTTTGTCTTTGCTATGTTTACCGTGCCCTCTCCCATCAGACATCTTGGTTTACATACAGACTCTGAATCCATGAAAGGAGAGACACAGTTTACTAAGGTTATATATCCTGTATTCCCAGGTTCTGCAGAAGAGCTTGGTCCAATTTGCATTACTGTTTTAAGAAAGGACTTAGATATGAACGTGACCTTGTGAAAAGCTACAGTGATTATAACATTAATACCAGTATTAGCGATGTTGGTGATGATAGAAGGCAGAAGTTAATTTGTCTGCTTTTTGCAGAGAGGTGACGGTGGCAGGTAGGTAAGTTGTTTTGGCCAAATTGAAATCTGACATACGCAACCTTTCTGTGGTATTCATAATTGGTAGCAATCCACCACCCATGAGAATAAATGTCCTCACAGGAGGGAAAAGCAAAGCTACAAAAACATCCAAACCCCAAGTTTTCAGCAGGACAGAGTCTCTGATGGTATGTTCTTGATCCTGTCTTCACCTACACTGAGAGACATTTCTGTGGAGCTCTCAGAGTATGACCGCAAGAGATTCACAATCCAGTATAAGTTCATTTTTGATACCTATAAAAGGTTACAGGAAGTGATAGTTGCCAATAACACCATTAAATCTCTTGTACAAATGAAAAAGTGTGGACTTAATTGCAGCAAGCTCAGGTATGAATGGCAGTAAAATCATTCAATCTTGGCTTTAAGCCATGGCAATTTGGGATTCAGCTGCTGGGTAAGTACATGCAGCCTCTTGTGTGAACTCTGCTGAAATTTCACTGGCGAAGGGAAAAATACTGTCAAACAATGTCAAAACAACTTATGAAAAATTAGAACATTTCCTTGTGAAATGTCCCCAATTCAGCTGTTCTTAACTTTATATTAAATAAAATGCTACACAACTGAAAAGAATTCAATTCAAGACAGAGTTCTGGTTGACTTCAGATGACCAGGTCTTGTCTAAGGCTTCCAAAACAAAACATAGCATTAATCACCTAATAACTTGTAAAAAAAAATACTATTTCCAAGGTCAGTTCTCTATAGTGATTTTTACTGTGACTTTTGGAGTCACACTTTAACAAATCCTCATTTTATGAAAAAAGTCTTTAGTGTAGGCCACAGAGCAGGTAAGAGACACGCTCCAACTGTTCTGACAAGTTTATGTATTCATGAATTGCTGAATCACATTCAAAGATAAACCCCAATTCCCTGAAATCTGTAATTGAAGAGCTAACACATGATCCATAGTAAGTGAGAAAAGACCAGGATAAACAACAAAGAGATAGACTGTAAACCTATATGCCATAATATGCAGCATAAATACTTGAATATTTTAAGACAGGTAAGCCATCTTTTTGTATATATCATAAAGTATAAACCTGGAGAAGCTGAAGTGAAACACTGTAGCTATCAGTGTTAAACAGTAATAGAAGCTCTGGAGAGCTTGCACCAGCTCAACGATGGTCAGCCCATCCGTTGCATCTTTATTTTTATGACTTAATTCACATAGCGTTATTGTATTGTAGATTAACTGCATATGACATTCTACTAACCATTTAAATGCCTGATCATATTACATAGTAATAGTCAATGTATCTGACAAAAAAGGAGGAATCAAAGACATTTGCTCCCCTGGTCTGAAAGGAAACTGTAGGAAATGGTCAAAGTCCATATTTGTTCTGGCAGAAATACTACTGGTGGAAAATAAGAGGGTGTTAAGTTCTGTTCTCAACAACAGAATGAAACAATTTGTATTTTTGCAATTGTAGATTTTGCAGCAGAAATACGATGCAGATTGCAAACTTTCAGCCATTTCTATTACTTAAAAAAATCAAGATTCTGGAAAAGATATCCTTTTCAACCACTTTTTCCTCAGCATGGGAATGTCCTATGCTTTGGATCACCAGAGACAGTAATAAGGTCTTAAATCCTTGACCACAAAATGTGCTTTCCGACTGCTTTGAACTGACTCTGCATAACACCACACCCTCTGTCACCCTCTAAGGGCTTGCACCAGGCTCAGCTGTTCTGGTAGCATTTGGCAGATGGAGGAAGTGCAATGGAAGCTGCGGGGTTGCAAAGTAGTGATCTTGTCTGACTACTCTCCCTGAGTGAGACTTCTACATCACATGGGCAAGGCTGATTTTCTCACACAAATCCTGCTTTCAAAAGGGGCCAGTGACCATTGACAATGCAATGGCAGTCTAAATAATTTTTGTGAATCTGAACAATTAAAGGATGGGCTAATTAGAGACTACTCATTTGTGACGTGCCCAGTAAGTAGTTCAAAGCTAGCTGGTAGCAATAAATGGATTTTTTAAGGCTAATATTGTGTTTTGCAGAAGGGCAAACAAGCAGAGAAAGAACTCAAGAGCATATAATTACAAGTGTCATAAAGACAAAATACAAGAGTAAACAAAAATTGAGATCAGATAGATTTGCAATAAGTGTTGAACTAATCACAGAACAAAATAAAGGTACAAGAGGTTCAGAGTTGTTCACTTAATAAAATTTCTGATGTACTTGAAAGCACAAATACACAGATTAGTTGTAATATACTCCAGTGCACATGTGAAGAACTACTTTTTCTTTGACACAGTCGCAGTACACATCACCAGACCACACTGAACTCCAAAACCATTATGTGCTGGTGAGTCTGCCGAGTGATTAACCAACACTTTTTGAAGTCTCTTCTCTCATGATTGTGCAAATTCATATAATCCTTCAAGTCCGTCGCTGTTTCTCTCATTCATGTTTCCCCTCAGAACTGCATTCCCATGTGGTTTATTCTTTACTTAGTCCCATTTTTTCTGCTCCACTTTATTTTCTTCCAGCATCATCTGGCACTGCAGCCAAACATGCTTATGCAGAAGCATAAACGCTAATAACATATAGAAGATGTTGCTTCTCTTTACACAGGCAAAATTCAATGGTTTCTGCCAAGTGAAGAAAAAAAATTGTTCAATTTCATTCATTTTATATTTGCTGAGCTAATTTACTTGTTAGGCCTGCATATGGTGCTATATTTTCAATTTTCAGGACAAATACAGGCATTCCATGTTCTCTTCATTTAGTAAAATGGATCATTAACAATTGATGCAAAGTGGCATAATAGATATTACTGTTGTTCTTTTGGATCTAGTGCTGGGTTCAACTTGGGCTTAAATTGCCTCATGTCCCACACATTAATAACTGCTAAGGCTGACATTTATGAGGGTAGCATGAAGGATATTTCAGGCTTTCAGATTAATGTCATTTCAGAGACTGTGGATTAGATGTTTACATGCTCATGTGGCTGCTAATAATTAAAATCAACTTCTATTACTTGTACAGATATCAAACCTTTCTTGACAAATGTTAATAAGATATATATAATTCATGTGTATATAAGATGTATATAATATCATTTGGGGTAAGTTTTCAGCAATAAACAACATATTTCTATAATCTCAAATGCAAATTCACATTAGGCAAAAATATTATCTCCTGCTTAGTTTAATATTTTTAAAAAACACACAATCAGTCCCGTGTTCTTCATGCAAAGGGTATACAGTTTTTCTTCTTTTATAATGGAATGGAAAGTAATGATGCATTTCAACAAAAGCATAATTCTTTCTTTTGCTGTTTATGATCAACTTCCATAAACACAGCAGAACATAAAGCTCAGAGTGTAATACATGAATCCTCTAGTAGCAAAGATGGAAGTGGTTGTGCCTAAAGAGATATTAGTAAGTAAAAAATTGCCTGTAACACTATTTCTTCATGAAGTAATTCTGTGTATTGAAATTATCAACTTGTGCAAAGTTTCTGCTGACACCCGCGATATTATGTAGCTACATTGCTGCCTTTGGGTGAAGTATTATCCTTTCTGTCACTACCTTGGTGGATCAGAGTTTGGAATTCACTGTCTGTTCTAGTTTCATTTTCCGCTTTCCATCTAGCATTAGCCTGCTCCTTGTAATCATCGAGAAACACCATTGCCTGGTCCATTTACTTCCAGCATCTCTGCTTTACCTACTCACCCCTTGGGGATGAATGCACTGGAAAGCTGTCCAGAGGAAAAGGACCTGGGGGTGTTGGTTAATAGCCAGCTCAGTGTGAGCCAGCACTGTGCCCACGTGGCCAAGGTGACCAACAGCATTCTGGATTATAGTAGAAATAACGTGGCCAGCAGGACTAGGGGAGGGAATGTGTCCCTGTTTTTGGCACTGGTGAGGCTGCAACTCAAATCCTGGGCTAAGATTTGGGCCCTTTACTACAAGAGCACACAGAGAAGGGCAACAAAGCTGATGAAGTGTCTGGAGCACGAGTCTTATGAGGAGCAGCTGAGGAAACTTGGGTTGTTTAGTTTGGAGAAAAGAAGGCTGAGGAGAGACTTTATCACTATCTACAGCTACCTGAAAGGAGGCTCTACCAAGGTGGGTTTCAGCATCTTAGTCAGTCTTCCAAGTAACAAGTACAAGAGGAAATGGCTTCAAGTTGCACCAAGGGAAACTTAGGCTGTATACTAGGAAAAAATTCTTCACTGAGAGGGTTATCAAGCATTGGAACAGACCGCCTAGGGAAGTGGTGGGGTCACCATCCTTGGAGGTATTTTAAAAGACATGTACATGTGGTGCTTAGGTACATGGATTAGTGGTGGAGTTGTCAGTGTTAGGCTCATGATTGAACTTGATTATCTTAAACGTCTTTTCCAACTTAAACAATTCTATGATTCTAAAAAGAAATTTTGATTCCAGAACAGGTCAGTGTAAGCGATTTAGCTGTAAACTTGCCTATTGATACTCTGGGATCAAGATTGGATTTCTGAATATTCAGGGTTCCAGTTCTGTAAAACTTACAGTGAAGCTGAGCTGCCATGGATTCATTTTTGATGCTTAAAGCAGCTAGATTAGAGCTGCCTCTGATGTAACACTTCTGCTGGTATTTCTTATGGCCTGTGCACCTACTTGATGGCAGCTGGGCTTTTAAAAGGTTGCCCTAATTAAATAAGAATTCTCTAGCTCATTGTAAATTATTTTGTTCATATTGTTTTTCATCACTACTTCTTCTCTTTTCCCTTCTGAGGTTGTTTAACACTGGAATTACAACACTGAAACTATCTGAGCATACTGCATATGAAGAATTGCACTGCATTACTCCAGTCATTTGACATGGAAACAAACCTTGTCATTTCAATATATTAATGTAAAGCCAAACCGGGAAAAATAAACCTCAAGTGTGATCAGTAAGTTTTAGTATATAATGAGAAGAATATCAACCATGCTTCATAAAAGAATGGAGGGCAAAAGAGTTTTTAGGAGTCTGTTTATAAAAAGCAACCCATTTAGAATAGTAGTTTAACACATTCCAAGTGACAAATGGACCAGATGTTGATTAAAAAAGAGCAAGCAGAAACTGAAAAATGCCAGAGAGAAATATGCAGTCAATTCCATACTTACTACCCATAAAGACGTAACACCAAAATTCCTAAGAAGATGAGTGTAGCTATAGAGGAAAAAAATCTCGAATAGACAGAATCACAGAATCACAGAATCACAGAAGGTTGGAAAGGACCCATTGGATCATCGAGTCCAACCGTTCCTAACACTCCCTAAACCATGTCCCTAAGTACTTCATCCACCCGTTCCTTAAACACCTCCAGGGAAGGCGACTCGACCACCTCCCTGGGCAGCCTGTTCCAGTACCCAATGACTCTTACTGTGAAGAATTTTTTTCTGATATCCAACCTGAACCTCCCCTGACGGAGCTTCAGGCCATTCCCTCTTGTCCTGTCCCCTGTCACTTGGGAGAAGAGGCCAGCTCCCTCCTCTCCACAACCTCCTTTCAGGTAGTTGTAGAGAGTAATAAGGTCTCCCCTCAGCCTCCTCTTCTCAAGGCTAAACAACCCCAGCTCTCTCAGCCGCTCCTCATAAGACTTGTTCTCCAGCCCCCTCACCAGCTTTGTTGCTCTTCTCTGGACACGCTCCAGAGCCTCAACATCCTTCTTGTGGTGAGGGGCCCAGAACTGAACACAGTATTCGAGGTGCGGTCTCACCAGTGCCGAGTACAGACGTACCTTAGAACAATTTCTCCAAGGTTTTTAAAAATAAGAGTGCTGTCTTGAAATTACCCTACTGTAATGGGCAGCCAACTTAGAGAATTCTGGCAGAGAGTTGTGGTATCAGTGTTGCTCAGACAATAAATGAACATGTTTCTGTATTCTAAGAAGCCGCAGGGAACAGAAAAGCCTGCATATGCTATTAGAGAACTATGGTGAATGGACCTTTCGACCACAAGGACACATTATCTTCATTCATCCTAAAACTAAAAGTGCTTTCCATTTTTTGTTTTAATTTCTCTATTACAGAAGGTAGATAGAAAAGAGGGAGATCATGTTAACAGAGAATTTGATTTTTGTTGAGATTTAAAATTTCAGTGAGCTTTGCACTGCTAACATCTACACTTGAAACACATAAAGACAGTTTGGATAAAATCAGTGTACAGACCATGGCGTGGAGATTTATTTTGTAATACTACCTATAGAAACCAAAATGAAGTGTAGCAGAATGTGGACAACCTTACATAGATTATACAAGGGTATTGTAAGTCCCTATGCTAATGAATGTTTGCGAAGCCCTCTTTTATTATCTTCTCTCTAAATATCTTCACAAGGAATTGTCTTTACTGATTGCTACTATCACTATCACTACTGCAGGTAAGCTGGTGAAAGGTCTGTTACAAACAGACAAGTGTTGAAAGGGCTGAATTCAGGAATAAAATTAGGTTTACATGGCATGTACTGTAGGATTTATAGCACAATTGTCTTTTCAAGAAAGGGTCACTTTGCAATACAATAGTTGTTTCATTTATCTTGTGCTAAGTTACAACAGAAACTGGACTCAGAGTTGATTAAAAATTAAACTGCATTTTATTCAACATATTGGTGGAGAAATGCTGCATAAATTGAACTGACTTCTCCATTTCTCTCATCACAGTCTGCTCTCTGGTTTATTTTTACATGCTGATAGTCTTAAATGCCGGACATTTCCTGAGAATTTAAATGTTAAGGGTTAGAAGAGCTAATTGCTCCCAGGGCTAATGGCCACTATTACACAGAGCGTGACTGGAACATTCTTCTGCTTCATTTGGTTCTCTGATATGCCCATCCTGTACAGTCAGGAGGTCACTTGATATACTCATGTGGTATAGAAATACAATGAAATTCTTTCTTATTCCATATATTTCATAGAAATATATGCTAGAACTATATTTGTATTGTATAGAAATGCCTGGGGTCTCAGTACTTGAACATTTCTAGAGTTGCACTTCACATGAATTCATCCCTGATGCTAGCAATAATTTTATTTGCCTTCATTTTTTTTGTCCTCGGATCAGTTCTTAACATTTCAGAGTGTAATCGCAGTTGCACAAGGTACAGTAAGCCATAGATAAGTAAGAAGGACAATTAAGACTATTTTCCTAAGACCACTCTCTTACACTCGTATTCTTTGATAATCCTATTCATTATAGGTAAGTAAAACGCTTAGTTGGCACTTTCACCCATGACTCATATAAAGATCTAACTTCAGAGGCCTCTCATTCTATTATATCCTTCTCTTTCTGAAATACAAATGTAATTACTTGAATATGATTTGTTTGTTCCTTGTCCCTCCTTTCCAAAAATATTGTTAAATATCATCATCAGATCTACTGCCGGTACCATCTTGTTACATAAAGAAGCTTCCTGACAGTAAGAAATTCAATGTGCCTTTGGTTTTGGATTATTACTTTTTTTCCATAGTATAATATCTACTTTCTTCCTTCAGAATCCCCTTACTAAACACAACTAACATTTCACCATTTGAGCTTTCTGTTTCAAATTGTCACTAGTTTTATATATTCTAAGGGAAAATGAAGCTTAATTGATACTGACTTGTTAATATTTATTTCTACATAAAAATAAAATGTACTCTGCTTTTATTACTTTCCTGTGAGGCTCTTTATCTCTAGAAATCGTGTCATGAAACACAGCAATTTCCAGATAGCAAAGGAATTACTTAAAGTAGATTAAATTAAAATACCCTGAAGTCCCAGGATATTTATGGTTAGAACTCCTTCTACTTCCCCTTTCTCAAGGCCTTGGATTTCAAGTCAGCTGTGCAATAGTTTTTAAGGTTAAAATACTTCTTAGCTTATTAAACAGAACCAGCTTCAAAGGAGAAAGGCCTTGAACACTACCCTTCTTCAGCATAGCCTCTTTGAAAAAAATCCGTTATAAAGTCAGAACTTTGTAAGAGAGTGGAGGAGAAGAGAGAAAAGAAGAATTACATGTGACAGATTGTGACAGACTCCAGTATCCTCATGTAACGCCTGCAGTCACACAGTTCTGAAAATCAGCAGCAGCTGCACGTATGGGTGAGCATAAGCATCAAAATAGAAGAGAATTGGGTTTAGTCTAATTAGAGTCAATGAGAAAACGTAGATGAAAAACAATAAGCAAAACAAACCCCAATTCACACCAAGAGTGTGGATCCTTACACATACTGAAGTCTCGCACATCAACTTTCTTTTGTGTGATTCACTTTCAACTCTTATAGAGCTGCAAAATCAGTTTTGAACTTCTAAACTTCTTTTACTCTTTGCAACGAAGCTCATTTTCTAACCATTTTTCTTACTTCCCCTTGCAACTTCCCATTGTATTTATAGTGAATTATGTTCTGAGTCAACCTGTCTTTGTCGAGCCTCTGGAATTCCCTCAGATGGGCTTATAATGCACTGTGCTTAGGCTTCTTAGTTGCTTTGACCTGTTCCTTTAAGAGCTTAGCAGCCTGAGCCATTTGGAAGGATTTCCCTTATTCATTTGGAGTTATCTACATGGAATAAGGTCAGGCATAGATAATTATTTGTTATGCATTTTTTGTATTTTCAAAATTTTGCCTGCGGGCCATGGCTCTCACATCCACCTGCCTAATGATTCCATTTTTTCTGCCACAGGCTTCATGTAAGGAAGTATTTCATTGTTTTATCCTCTTATTTAGGATCATGGTATTAAGGAAGTCTTTGGCACTTATTAAGGTGACTGTGTAGAATTTGAGTTGTTCACCTCTTAGCCCTTCAACTTCCTTCCTCCATTCAAACAGCAAAGTCTTGGGTTCTTTTTCTCCATTTCTCTTCTGCCTTTGATTTGTTCTGTATAACAAATCAGTTCATTTCACCTTTTAAATCCAAATTGAAAATCCAGCTTTCTTAGTGACCGTTCTTCATTGCCCTTTGACTGCACTTGACTTATTTCCAAATAGCGAGTGCATTTTGAAATCATCAGCCTCCTCGTTAATGCTTCTGTATTACATGACATGGCCAAGGCTCCACAGTCACTGAGCACCTGCCCCCATCAAACTCTGTTATTCCTAGCTAAGAGCAACCTCCTTGTCTGTTCAGTCTCACAGAGGAATGTGGATTCGGATCACTGTGGGTATAATAGTATGCAGGCTTTATATAACACATAGCAACTCCCACCGCAGGACAGGTAGTGATATACAATAAAGGAAGTGTTTACATCACGGAGCTGGTATTGAGAACAGACATTGAGGTCTGCCCAATAGGAGCACAGGGAACAGTAAAGAATGAGACAGGGCAAGGACGAAAAGGAGAACAAGAAAAATAAGATATAAAAAGAAAGAAGAAAAATAAATGCTGAAAAGAGTCAGGAGACCTGAATGAAACAAACTATTTGGTGTTTAACTCCCCAGAAAAGGAGAATGGGTTTTCCTAAAATAGAACCAGGTTGGAACTTGTCAGTTCTGTTTATCTAATACTGATAGTTAACTAGTCTGGAACTATGCTAAAGAAACAAAACTTAAAGGAGTCTATTTTTAAGCTTTCCAAAGTAACGTTAACTTTCCCAAATTAATAAGCATATGTTCTCATTTGAAAGCTTCCGAGTAGTTCTCTGCCTAGGATAACTTAAAGTACAGCACTATAAAATGGAACTTGCAAAGAGATCTTTGAATAGAAATAACAGTGGAAAGCAATGTATACTGCATGGAGTGCTGCCACCTTTTGGTTATAAAAAATTAGGATTGTTATAAGAGGGCTTCAAATATGTCTAAGCAGGATGAATACAGCCTAAAAGTATAATATGTAAGCTAAGTGTTATTAAATAGAGTTATCATTATTATAAAAATGACTACATTTTGTATTGAAAACTCACTCTGAAATGTAAGATTGCTACTTAAAATAATGTGTCATTTCATTTAGATTCTCACTTTATTTATTTTTTTAAGCCTTTTGCTCTTTCAAAGATCTGGATAAGCAGAACAATAAAGTATTTCTCCTCATATTGTTTAAAACAGCATTTAAAACACATAGGAAGTTATATTAATTAATTATTTCTGCAAGTCCCTCTATGAAAACCCACAGACTGTAGCATCTGTATGGGAACTACATCTATTTTCACTTAGATAATGACTTGCAATTGTTCTCAAGTATTTAAAAACAAGACATTCCCTTTAAAATATGACGTGTTTTGGTATTATGTTTTAGAGATAGTATGTATTCTCATAGTCCAGTAGAAGAACAGTAGGCAGCTATTTCTATGGTAACCAATGGTGAGTGATTACATTTGTTAATAGTAATTAATAAACAAATAACCATCCTTTTGAGGGACATTTCCAGCAGATTGTTTTTAACTTTTTCCTTCCACATAAGGATGCAAAGTATTTTTCTTTCTGTGGATAGTTAATTTGAATTAATTGTATACCCAAGTTCCATCCTCTCCAGAGACATGTCTGCACAAGTGACTATCACTTAGTTATTTCTCTTCTATGTAATTTCCACAGATAAAAAGCTGTATTCATAGAGCATTTGTTTGGCTGTAGTAGAGCTTAGAAGTTGATAGGGTTGTTTTATTTTGAAGAAAGTGAGCCATCTCTGAGCAGAATATTCTTCTCTTGATTTTTCTTTCAAATCTTTACTGTTGTTTTGCAATTAAGTTTCTGGATTCATGGCAAATAGGAAAAGCTTGAAAGTGTGACTTGAAAGGCAGGAAAGTCAATAGCCAAATAAGAATTACAATCAGACTATTTTCTCTAGAGACTTTTCAATATTAAGATTTTGATCAATGTGGAAACGTGTATTTGCCTTCAAATTTCTTTGCTTTTTCACCTTAGACTGACAGCCACAACAGGTGAAAAAATATCCATCAAAACATGTTACCTGTTGTAGTGGCTTTTTGTGGGTTTTTTTCTGTGCAAAACAGGTATTTACTGTGCATAATACTGACATTTCTCACCTATTCAAAGTGTTCTATTTACCTTTTAAGAAAACCACTGAAACACCTTCTTGGCTCAGGCTGTTTTTTCAATGCACTTTGCGAGCTTCCCCCTGATTTAGATGTCTTTTTCTTATATGAGTGCGTTTTCTTGGTGCAAAGACATTGGCATTCAGTCTTCCACATTGTGTATGTTTTGGCATTTTCTAGTTCTGCTGATGCAGTGGTATGTTTTCTGTCAAAGGAGATTTACAGGCACATTACCCTGCTTGACAGGAACAGCCAGCTACAAGGATTTCCTGAGGAGAAAATTCCAGATGCAGTGGGTAAGATTTCTCATCTCCCAACTACATTAATTACATTATCTCCCTGAAACAACATTCTAAATGAAAAAATTCACTGAAAGTCTTACACAGAGTCCAGCTGCCTGGACTTCTGTAATGCTTCTCTCATCTATAAATAATTCACAGAAAGCCAACTGGGAGACTGAGTGCACATTTTTTGCTCTGTCAGTATCTGCCAGTCATGGGTAAGGAAAGATTTTCAACCTGCAGTTGTGGAGAGCTAGAAGTTTACCAGTTTCAAGTCTTAAAAAAATCTCAGGTCTGGCTTTAGTAAAATATAAGATTGGCTTTAGAAGTGAATTTACTTTAAAAAAGATTTTAAAAAACATTTTAGCTCTTTTTATTTATTTTTAAGTTCACTCAGGTCATATTTTCATAAGTCTTATTACAACCAAGAGGGCGACAATTGTACTTTGAAAGGGAAAAACATGTGATTTCTATGAAGTCACACATCTCTGGAAGCTGGAGTTTTCAGGAAAAAAAAATAAAAATAAGAAAAATAATGAGAGTTCCAATAATATAATGAGAATTAAGAACACTGACACCAAAATGTTCTTAACTTGAAAAGACAGAGCAGTCTATTAGAACAGAGCTATATGATTCCTTCTGTTGGCAAAAAGATTATATATATTGCTGCCACCAATACTTAAATAATGTGAATGAAATTTGATATATACAAGTCTGAAGATATAGATAGAATTGGATAGAATTGGATAGATTATTTTCTTTTATAAGTTTTTTCTTTGCACATTAATGCTATAGTGGGGAAAAGGAGTTATGGCATCATTAGTGATATAATTCCAGTCAAAAGAGGAGGAACCTAAACTAAGATGTGGTGTAATTGAATTTGTACTTACTTTCACCAGTCATGGATTTTTCTCGTTATTTGTATTTTCTTGTTGTTTCAAGCAGCAAAAATACTTTTTGACCTTCTGATCAAAGGGAAAAAACTCACAATTTCCCTTTGAAAGGCAAATGGGACATGTAACTCTCTGATTTATGGTTTTTATAGTTACATCCTACAAACTGATTATTATAATGGAAATTTTGAATTAAGATTATAGTATTGGACAATCATAGACCTAATTTAGTTCCGAATTGATACAAGTCCATTGAAAGCAATTGGATGCATCTATTTACACCCAAAATGATTTTGGTTCATTTCCATTGGGAGACTGTATTTTCCTTCAGCTATTAGAATTTTTTCTCCCAAAGGAAGAGACATTATCATATAATTTGCACAAAGGAACAACATCAAATGCTGCATACATAAGAATGGAAAACTAAGTTTTAAAAGAGATGCATGCTCCTTTATTTAAGGTCTTTGAGGAAGAAAGTATACATGTGTGACCTTATATTTCAGTTATCTCTGGGATGCTCCATGGAATGGAGAGTTGCAGAATCCAGTTTGCATATTTTCTCTCTGCTTACTGTACTTAGCTAATATCTCTCAATGAATCCTTATTTAACAGTTAAAGAGGAAAAGCTGGTAGCACCTACAATGATAATAGTACTTCAACATGCTCTTAAAATTGCTGCAGGGAAAAAAAAGTCTTGGTGAAACCTTTGGAAAAAAGACAATATTCGTTGTTACCTTATTTCATGGTAGGCATTGTTCTCCGTGTTGAAACTGTGTTGTGATTTTTTTCTCTTCTTCACTGTCTCATTGCAGGTATTGTTTTTCCAGTTTCCTGTGGAGTGGAAATGAATAAATTGCAGAAAAGAGTGATGGTTAATGAGAGTAAGAGGGAGAATGCAGCAGTAATAGGAGTAATAAAAGGTGAATTCCAGTTCAGAGAAAACATAAATATCTCTTTGTAGTATTCTTGAGGACAGAATGGAAGAAACAAAACTCATTCAGAAGCTTGATAGAATTAACTTGCTAACAAATATCCTTTTTTAGTGACTCAATACTTTTACAAGACAGTCTCTGAACCAGCACTTCTGGTGCTTGAATTCGGTATCAGTTTCTGCGTATATAATGTCGTTATTATTGCTTTGGATATTCTCAAGGGGAAGCCTCACAATACATTTAAAGTTAAGATTTTAAATTCTTAAATTATTATGAGATTTGCATTTAGACACAGAATGTTGTTAACATGCCCCGAGAATACTCTTTGATGTAGCATTACACTCTGTGACGCATCCCCTTTAGAATACAAGGTCAGATTTGTGTATTTTGTTTCTCCTGAAAGCAAGAGTTTCTGCTTCAGAAGTAGTATGCATACTATTCAGATATTTGAAGAATGAAGGCCTAAGATTCTTTGTCAAATATTTTAAAGGATATTTTGAAATGCTTTATTAGAGTTTTAAAAGAGTTTGTTTTCCCAAGAAGGAGGGGAAAAGGGAAGTTCATTAGTATAACTATATATAGCTTTAATAACCTATTTAAGTATTGTTGTATTTCATAGTATGAAGAACATTTCAAGTAAATATTATTTATATACTCTTTAAAAAAAATTCTTCCCTCTTCCTTTCTAAAATGTGACTCTGTAGAACCAATTTTTCTTGAGGTACAAGGCTCAAGATCTCTATAATGGGCTGGTCTTTCACCTAGCTAAAATCATCTGGTTTTAGAATAAATAGCCATGTTTTTCTCTTCTCTTAGCTGCTTTGTTTTTAGAGTATGTCTACCTTCACTGCTGGCAGGGTTCAACAACCCAAATGTAAGGTTTTCCATTTAAAGCATTCTAAAGTAGCTATCTAAAAGAAACCCAGAAAAATCAATTATGATCAGTCCATGAATAAGTCTGAAATTTACAATGTTTGGTAAGAGGGATAATAGTGGTAACACAGAATTCTTATCTGTATAGGTACCATAGACAAGCTTCTATAATTTTTATTTAAGCAGTTGCAAAGGTTTGGGCTAGGAAATCAATTTTATTTCTATTGGTTATTCCAAATGGCTAAACAAAGCGTGGTTTCTGTCAAAAATCCACATAATGCCTAGTCAAAAGCACAAGAAGCATTATGTCGTTTCATTGATGGATTCACTCTTAAACATATTATTCTTGTCATAAAATCTCTCAAACAACGAGTTTTCAGAATGGATTGTTGAGCAGTTGTCAAAATGTCACACATCCTACGTATAGTATTATCTTTAAAGAATGTAATTGCTGGACTTGGGGAGGAGATAAAGATTTCTCTTCTAGACCAACAAATTAAGACTAGCGTTTCTGTCACATGAGATGAATTGTGACATTGTTCCTTTTTCTGTCAGCAGTTATGGATCTTTACTTTCTTCTATTGCCTCTGTTTCTGTTAAAATTCTCAAGATCTATATTAGTTTATGAGAGGAACATTTTGCATTCTTTTTGAGATGTGCTATGTATTTCATAGAATAGTTTCGGTTGGAAGGGACCTTAAAGATCATCCAGTTCCAGCCCCCCTGCTATAGGCAGGGGCATCTCCCATTGGATCAGGCTGCCCAAGGCCCCATCCAACCTGGCCTTGAACACCTCCAGGGATGGGGCAGCCACAGCTTCCCTGGGCAACCTGTGCCAGTGCCTCACCACTCTCATGGTGAAGAAATTCCCTCTTATGTCCAGTTTAAATCTGTCCCTCTCCAGTTTATACCCATTGCCCCCCATCCTATCACTACAAGCCTTTGTGAACAGTCCCTCCCCAGCTTTCTTTTAGGCTCCCTTCAGGTACTGAAAGGACCCAACCAAAACATGATGTACAGTGCTCTCACATACAGAAACAAATAGTTGTCATGAAGAACTATACAGAACTGTACCAAATAAGTCTAGTATAGTTGTCAAACATAAAATCTTTTCAATCTTGATGTCTCATTCTTCAATTCATCATCATGCTTCAATATCTAAAGCTGAACAACCAAGTCTGTGAGGTCCAAAGCAGCAGAGTCACTGGACAAAATTTTGATGTGTTGAAATTTCTGATCTAGAAAGATCATATCAACACTGAAAATAATCATAAGATGTACTTCTTGCACCATGTCCCAAAGTTATATTTCTAAAGTCTTTGTTTAATACCTTTTCATTTCAAATGGTTCTCAAAACTCACCAAGCAACTAGTTAGATTAAGAAGCGCTCTAGAAAGTGTGATTGTGATTCTGCACTTGCCTAAAATAGTTGTAGTGGGGCCATCTAGATCCTCTTAGACAGGCAGAGCTGGAAGATGTACACAATGGGAGTGAAGTACTTAGAGGTTTCAATCTCCGGGAAATATTCAGAGGTCTCCTACTATATAGTAAGCCCAATGCCACAATATAATTGCAGTTAAGCTTTTGATTAAAATACACACACAAAAAGAGAGTAAGAATAAATGGACAGGATTTGTATTAGTAGACTTTATCAATGGTGTTAAGAAGGGCCTTTGTGCTGTTCAGTAGATTCATAAATTACTCAGAAACTGGTGAATACTACAAGGGTTTAATGATACCATATAATAAGTGAGCAAACAAACAAACAAACCCCTTCTAGTGAGGACAGCAGCTGACGGTGTAAACCATCTCATGCCCTATTGTTTTATATGAATGAAATTTCACTGTGAAATAAGAAATTTTATATTATGTTAACTCTGATGAGCTGCAACAGGCTCAAGTCTTTCCTTTAAGACTCTGAAGCCTTAATGAACCTTAATACTATTCTCTCCACTGCTGCAGTATTCAATTCCAGTGAATATTATTGAAAAATCATATTGACCCTCTGTCTGATGACTAACCTCTAGGATGACAGATACTCAATTTTTCATTCTGCTAGGAATAACCATCTATCCTTGTTCTTTCCTGTCTGTCAACAAAATCAGAATAATTTCTCCTTTCATCTTGAGTTATCAAACATACAGAATGTCTACAAAGGGTCTTTTCAGGTTTATTTTCTCTCTCTTTTCTCTCCAATTTCTAAGTGACATACAGTGCAGTATCTACATCCAAGCGAGAAAGCAAATCTATTCTGTATTAGGTATATTTGTCTGAGTTCTTAATACATAAGGATGTATCATAACGGTATTAGCTATGCATCTGGACTATGGCAGTAAGTGGTTTGGGCACAACACATCACCGACAGGGACAATGATTATGGCTCCAACAAACTGGGTCGGTAGTGCGAGGTGTCTGGCCAGCATGTCAAAGAGCTAAGTAACATCCTCATAGCTATGGGGCTGACCAGCTTTTGGTCCCAAGCTGCTCCCAGAGCAGAGTCTATGCTGTTCATCCTTTGTGCTGCATTATGTGAAGCCCAATATGTCCCATGAATTCTCTGAAAATTATTTGAAGTTAGGCTTGCTGTTGCCACATTAATATTTCAAATTAAATACTAGCATCTGCATATTCTAGAATTTAGAATATAAACACATTAGCTTATGTTAAATGAAATGATATTATGTGAAGTAAAAGCCTTACCATGCTGTACTTTTCTCTTTTGAAAGACTAAATAAACTAATGTATTTAAGTCCTGAAATAAGACAGAGATTAGCAAATTTTAGAGACTTTACAGATATTCTTAGAAATGTCTAATAATTTCTTTCTCTTTAGATTCTGATGTGTTTCATGTCTTCTAAATCTCTCCCTCTCTCTTTTTTCTCCCTTTACTTGTTTATGCATAATTTAGATCCAGTAAAATATAGATCCAGAAAAATATACATGAGTATATCTATATTTTTCTCCTTTAGTTCGTCATTACTGACCTATTCTATAGATCCAATTATACAGATCAGCGCCTTTTCTTCCAGTGGTTTCTTTGCTCTTGTTTCTGACTTTGGATGCTGGGAATGGCTACGGAATTTCCTTTACTGTATTAAAACTAGCCTATTTTTCCTCTTAGTGCAGTATCACTAAACAAAGGACAGTACAAGGACGTATAAACCATCATGAAATGCCTTTTATTTCACAGCTCTTTTCATCTGCTCAACAAATAACAGAAACCATGGTTAATCATTGCATACTTCTAGTTCCCTGGGCACTCATGGAGCTCTCCATATGGTCTGTTCAAAATGGAGGCACTCGCATATATCAGATCTAAATTACACAAAAAAAATACGATCATATAAAGGAACAGAGTAATAACAGATAGATACCTGTTCAACAAAACTAGAACTCTAGTTAATAATTACTCTATATTTCCAACTCCCAGGATGGGAGAACATTGTACTAAATACATAAATCTCCATTTTGACATTAATTTGATAATCTTTCAAATGTATTTACTCTTGAGCTTCAAATATTGTTCCCTCATGCAAGAAACACAATAGCACAATGGATAACTCTTTTGTTTTCTTCATTCCTCTCTTCTTTTTGTCTTTTTTTCACCTTGCTCTTCAAACAACCAGGCTCCTCTAAGCCTTCTTTTTCTTTACCATTCATTTTGCTTCCCATTATTCTTATTTTCTTCAACATTTACTACTTTATCACTTGTTAAATAGCATCCCCTAAGGTAAGGGAGGTTTTAAGCAAATACAGTACATGTGTTGTAAGCCTAAGCCTAAACCTAAGCCTTATTTTTATTAGTGTAAACTCATCCCTCAGCTGGAAGACACTTAGCAATCTAAAAATGTGTGCAAGAAAATCATATGTGCCTAAATATGAAAGTAGCATAGAAAGTATTGTACATCTGGTAGAGAGTAAATAAGGAAATAATAATAATCTTTCTTTCTCTTATCTGAGTTCAAATTTCAATTGCTGCCGCTTGTAACTGGCACATTAGGAACAAATTAGCACATTTAACAAAGTTCAGCAGATCAGATAAAAATTACTGGAAAGAAAGCTTGAAAGAGTGAGCTAACTGAGCCCTTCAAGAAGCTATGGCAGTGATGTGAAGGAGAGGTGATAAAAAAAACCACATACAGTCTAACAGGCCATTATTTGCTTGGATCATGGCATGAGATCTGAAATCATCCATGTAACAATCATTTAGATGAGTATTTAGTTCTTGCCAGATCCCTCTTCTCCACTAAATAAAGCTTCTCCTTGTCAGCTAAACTGTAGTATTTCTCCAAGACAAAAGGGTGTACTTTTTCTATAGACAGGGCAGAGAACATGTGCTGTTACACATAGTCTTAAATTATGTAAACACTTACTATTTTTTCCATGGAACTTAAGCCTTATTCAGCACATAAGATGGGAAATTACCTGGACATGAACCAGAGTTGTGCAGTGGGAAGAAGAAAAAGTAAGTAGACACTGTTAAACCTTGTACTGAATCCAAAAGATCAGGTAATGCTTTGAGATTCAAAGGTCCAGAATAAGAAAGGAGGATAAAAGTAGCTCTGCAGCTACAAACCAACAGTTCAATGCCTACTTTACACTGACAAAGTGAATGCCAGGGCTAAGTGCCAAGAGGGTTCCTTCTGATACACTTGGAAGTGGTTACATATGAGTTTCAACAGCACAGAATTTGCTATGATGCTAGAATTAGAAACTTTATACTGAGTCAAATTCACTGGTGGGTAAATACCCTGTGTTTCACTCATGTGGCTTTGCAGGGAGGTGCCAGTTACCTGCTGAATGGTAATAATACATTGCTCTAACCACTTACAAGAATTTTGAAGGAAGTTTCTGAAACATCTCTTAATTTGGTTTTAGTGTTGCTTTAATAGAAGATATATACTAAATTTTGTATATTTCTTTGCATTATTCATAGCATTGCTATTGTTCTTAAAACTGTTAAAAAGGTATATATATCATTTTTTTAAATAAATGCACTGTTAAATGTATAGCAGATCTAAGCCCTTACCTAGGCTAGTATCTTTATTCAGGCCAGACCCAGACAAACACATTTCTTACACAGCTTTTAATGTGAAACTCTTCTGGGTGCTGCCAGTTAAAAAATTACCTAATTGTATGCATTAATGTTGGTCTATGTGCTGATGGGGACTGATGATCTCTAGGTAGCTAGATTCAGTTCTGAGACTTACTGCTGCAGTATCCTCACTTCCACTGGGGAAGGGAAGCCAGACCCATCCTCATAATTTGGATTAATTCTACAGTTCAGCCTTTTACTGGAAAACTCTACAGTCTTGCAATGCAAATTCACTCCACTGGAATATACTTTCACCAACTGCACCTATCAAATTTGTCCCCTGATTAAGCTTAATTTTAAGCTTAATTGCTACTGACAATAAGCACAGGTAAGAAAATTTGGCTAAGACATTTACATAACAACTCTAAACATGACAGAGACTTAAACAGTATTTTCTTTTCATATGGATTGGGTTCTTCAGCATTCAAATGAAGATTTGAATTCCATGTCGTGTGTTTGGTCCAGTGTATCTTTTACCCTCAAGGAAGTTTGGATTACCTCAATTAGACAAAAACTATTAGTCATATTGTTCAAGTCCTAAGAATGGCGTATAAATAAAAAAACCTGTCTGTTGCTGATTCTACCAGCTATACTATTAGTAGAGTCTGCTAAAGGCAATTATTTCTGTAGGACAACGGATTGTCATTTAGCTTAGCCAGGAGCAAGCCTTTAGCCTTAAAAAAATGTCTAATTCAGCTGTATTCAGTGGTTTGTAGGCTTTTTTGCCTCCTTTTGCCTTATGTACAACTATGACAATTTGATAGGTGAGCAGAAGGACTGTGTTCCCATGAGTGCCTGTGCACACACAAGGGCACACATACACAGAACTAGACATACACATGCTCTTCATAATACCAAGAAAAATGCAGGAAGGTAGAGAGACTACGCTACTCCAACAGCGGTCCTTCACCTCCTCTTGCTGGCTGGAGCTAAAGCCACAAAGATACAAAAGTATCTTTCCTCTTATCTTCCTTCTTTCTCACTTACAAATCTCTGTTTGTTTGAGAGATTGGTTTCTTCTCAGCCACTCTAGGATTTTGGTTTTGTTTTTCAAAAAATTCCTATGTGGACTTATATTTTATCCATTTTTTAATGTTCCTTTGTCCCAACATGGTTAACAAGCGTACATTGATTTCTACCTGTTTTTAAGCTTCTCACATGGCAACGCTCAAGAATCAACATGGACCAGAATTCATTAGAGATATGCTGATGTATACTGACTTGGACTAAAAATTGATACAAAATGACCAAACATTTATTTTAAACACAAATTTAGCTAGAAGGTGTTTTAATGCAGATAATTTTTAATATTTTGTTAAAAGCACAAGGCAGAGAAGGCTAAGTTTTAAGAAAGGCTATGGGTAGGTTGGGAGAAAAACAAAGAACTAATTCAAGGTGAAAAACTAAGGCATATGGTACCATAATGGAGGATGGCCTAGATAAGAACAAGAGAAAAATTCAAAGCAATTAGTAGTGAAGCTCTGGGAGAATAGCATGGATATGAATTTATGAATGTTACTTGCCTCAATCTCAATTTGGATTCAATTTATCCCTTATCCCCTTCTCTTCTTACTTGCTTTAGTAGTACAAAATAATAAAAAGAAATAAATCTTCCTACTTTTCTTCTATTTTGAATAGGAATTAATCAAATCAACTGGTTGCTGTGCATAATACATTTTCTTGTGACAGTATTTTTGCCAACACAGGCAGATTTGATTCACTGTGTGATTACTATTCCTGCAAATCTCAGGCACTTAATAATTTCTATTCTTAAATGTAGTGAGAAGAGGTAAAACTCAACTAGACTCCCAAGAAAAGTGTGTGAACTTATGCACATTTTGCACGATGCTTTAATATTATATGTACACATCTATATACATATAGTAAGCTGCTTCACTGGAAAAGTGACCTGAAATTTCTTTTACTGTTAAATTGATGTCAGGGGAAGTTTTGGTTGAACTGCATTTGAGAGAAATGTCAAAACTTGCCTATGGGTTATCAAAATATTGTACTGAAATGACTGCATCTCCTAAGTAGATTGCAATTTTTCGTATTGGCTAAACAAACACAATGTTGATTGAAAAAAAAAAAAAGAAGAAAATCTTTAGAGGTGAGCATTAAAACAATGAAATCAGTTTTGTATTCACAATCCTGGAAATTTCCATTATTTCCATTTTGACAAGCTCTAAATCTAACCACGACAGAAGGAAGCAAAATACTGACAAGAAGGGTAAAGTTCACTTTCCAGGTATGTTAGAAATTGACTGCATGGTCTCAAAAATATGCAGAGCTGTGTGGTATTTTCTCAGTCAGTCCCCTCTACCACAGACAGCTGTCATAGAGTGCTTCTCACAAACTAGGTGATCATTGCTACTTGTAGTATTATCTAACTATAAACCTGAATAACTGTATGTACGAACGTGTTAGAAGGTTTAATAAATATTTGAAAATGTTTTGAGATCCACAGATTACAGGTACTAAGGAAGTCCAGAACATTTAAGAGTTGTAATAGTGTTGTATTTATCAGTGTTTTTCTCTAGTACTTTGATCTTCACAGTCGCTTTCCATTTCAAAGTAATAAAATACTGAACAATTCCCTCAGATGTGCTGTTTGCATAAGAATTCTCTGTTCTTTCTGAGACAATATGCATAACAGCACTGGGATAACAAATGGGCATGTGGCTGAAATATGAAGAATCAGAATTCTATAAATACAACTAAAAATATGATATCCGATTTCCCTATCTGCTCTGGATAAAGTCACGTTTAAGCAAACAGTTCTAATTTCTCCTTACCCAAAATTTTATTTGACCAGGAGTTTAAAGCTAGAGGTATGCTTAATTGCTTTTCTAATCAAGACCTTAAAAGACAATATAGCCTACATTTCCTTTTGTGTTTAATAGCCATCATAAGAGCTTACAGTTTATCAGACTCCATTGTTTTTGGTTGCAGACAATGATTGTGAAGAACTGACTAAAAGGCCAAATGCCACTCACATTTATTACCTATGTGGCTCTATTAATTTAAAAAGACCTACTGACGTGTAAACTGTGAAGGATTTGGCCCATAAACTGCCTATCTTCAGTAATATAATTCCCTAATTTCCCAGCAGTGTCTCCACTAACCCACAGAAAAAAAGACAATTGTATTCAGCTCTAATATTCACATACTATGTAATGTATTTGTATATGCTCATTTATAACTTCATAGATAGCAAGAATGAAGATGCATGTTGTCATAACACAGACAGTGCTGGAATGCTTCTCCAGCACACTCCAGTGTCTACATTAAAATGCAGAGGAAAAATGTCATAAGTACACTTCTTGAAATAGAATAGCACATCAGTAACAGTGTTTAAAGAGTCTCTGTTCAGAAATGAAATGTTCATTTCATTTACACTGAAACTGAGGTGGGTTTTTTTTGCAGGAGGGAGGGGGAGAGAAGAGGGAATGTTGCCAACTGAGCAAAGATGGGAATGGTTGCAAAGAAACATTTAGTCAGTAAAACACCATGCTTTCTCATAATGTCATGCATCTCACTCACAATAATTCTTTCTTATTAACTGCTTGGGAACAATTTATTTTCCTCTCAGGCTATGAAGGCAAGTGCAAGTGTAGCAGACTCTGGTTGGAGCTGATAAGCCATCCTATAGAAGCAACACTGCTGGCATGATGAGATTTGTTAAGAGGACAATATCCCATTGGCTCAGACAAACCATGCTGTATATCAAACCTATCAACAATAATATCTGAAAAAAAATATGCCTTTATGTATCTGCCAACTGCCACAGAAAGCTCTCTGGTGTTCCTTTGGAAATGTGGTTTGATTTTATTTTTTTTTAATTTTGGGGGGAGGGATGTATTTTTGGGTTGACGTAGACAACAGTTAAAAGCTCACCCAGTCTCATATATATTTTACAGTATTTTTAAACCCAGCTTCTAAAAACACTAAGCAGAAAATTGCACCAAAGAAATTTTTAAAAAATTATCAGCCACTGTTGTGAAAGAAAAATCAGCCTTTTATTTTCAACATAAACAAAAGAAAAACAATTAACACATTTGCATTGTTGAATTATTGCTATATCACTGTTCAGAATGTTTTAACTGAACTGCATAATCTTAAAAGAGCATCAATAAAGCAAAAAGCTTCTTATTTCATTATTAAAATTGTATGTCCATTATCAACATCATTGTCTGTTAAATACCATTTTTTTTCTTTTCAAGTGATTCTGTTTATTATTTATAAAGTGGTCTCAGCATACATTCAAACACTGAGAGACAAAATACCATTTATTTTTTTTTTCTTACTGGAAAAGGAAAGATGCTCAATGTTTCTAATGAAAATTTGTGTTGGTTAAGGTCATCTGGGTTTGATTCATTTTGGGAAAACTACTATCAAAGACAATAGAAGATTGATCATAGGAAGTAAATTTGCATCTCAAAGAGTTATAAAAGACAAAAAATAAGCATGAATATTATTTAAAATTATGGACTGAAGCTTACTTTTATGTACTTATTATTCACATTCTGGCAGGAAGAATGAAGGTCTCATAAAATTTCCAGGAGAGTATTTCTTGTCAAATCTGTTGGTAAATCTCAAGTTGAACAGTTCAATAATAGTTTGAGTAGCAATATTGTGAACAATTCAGACAAAAATTCTGTTTCTCTCTCCACTCATTTAATTACAAATATTTCTGGGAAATCAGTACTTATTTGAGTGGAGTGCTCAGCTTAGATCATAAATGCTGGACTCCCTACAGAGCTTAATTTGCTCTAAAAATAAATTTCTGCTGCAAATTTTGCAAGTAGCTCACTTTTCAGTGTAAAGTACAGTTTTCATGTCTATTAAATGGGAATGCAAATATATGGGGTATATATAGCACTGGGGAATAGGGAGGGTGGATGTGAGAATTCATATACTGAATATAGGAAGTAATCCTCTCACCATACACCTGAGCAAAGCAAGAGCAAGGTGTGGGCAGATGGACAAGCAGACTGGCACCTCATATCACAATAAATAATTACATAGTATTTAATTCTCTTTCAGATATATTTTCCCTGGTGTGGGTTGAGGGTTGTGGTTGTCTGTCCTGCATATTAGCTCCTGTCTGTCATCCAACCACAGTCTTGACAGTACCTATATCCTTACTACCATACTGCAGCTCCTCTCTGGCTCTCAGAACGCACCTGCCAAATCCAATCAATCAGAGTAAAGCTGCAATCAGATGGATCCATGTAAACGAGGAATGAGGAGGCTGGGATTAACAAAGAAATAGAATTAAATACACACCCCAGCTGAAATCCCATGCTGCTAGTGCAGCTACCTCATGTCACCATGCACACATGGAGACATCTCTGCTCCTGTTGTTCATGACTGCACATGGAAGTCAGCCACACTGACAACGGCTCAACTATACAGGTGCTCAGAGAGTGTCTATGCAAGCTGTTCCTGCTCTCTGTATGGAAAATACACACACACACAGGGGTGAAAGGTGGATTAACTCCAATTAACTGATATTGTCACTGCAGCAATTTCCCTAAAAGATAAATCCATTTTTTATTTTTTTTTTACTTTTTTTTTTTTTTTAAATTAGAAACTGGTAGACATCTCCATGGTTACAGTTCATTGTCAGTCTTGTACCTTCAACCTTTCGATGCAAAATGCTTCAAACACTGGAAGCTTCACTAATGCTTTCTTCTTACTGTTCCTGTAACTTCACACGAGCAGGGCTGTTTAATGCATGGAAGAGCAGTGGACACATATACTATAGTCTCAGGCTTGCAGAACATGATGATAGCTGCTTCAATGGAGCTTGTATGCTTACAGACTTGATCAAAATAAAGTCTGTTCTTTTCAGTGGTCCCAGACGATAGATTTTGACCATGGGCTCAAATGGACGTGACCTATTTAATCACAATGGACAAAGTCTAAGGCTCTTAGCTATAGCCCCATAGTGTGAAAAACTACAAAAGAAACAATTTTCCATGAAGTTTAATGGTTATGCTGCTGGTTAAAAGTCTGTTTTGCCCTGCTTCTCCACAGATAACCAACACCCAACATATAATGGCACATTAGGCAGCTCCACCTCCTCCCAGAGAGATATACCTGTTGGAAATATTTAATAAGGAGCTCTTAGCTCCCCTCAACTTTTGGGTTGTAATCTGTCATCCTTTTTATGTGGCCACACAGAAGGAAGAAGCATTTTATTTAACTTAATAAATGAATGCAACCTTTTCCAAAATAAGGATTATTTACTAATTAGCACTTTTTGATTAGTGCAAGCTATTTATGAAGATTATACTCAGAGTGTTCAATCCAACAACACATTTACTCTTATGCCAAACTTTAAATTCATCTCTAGTAAAACGCGTTAAGAACATAATTTCCTTACTGTAGCAGAGCTGGTATCAAGAAGCAAAAGCAAAACTCTATCTGTTAAAGGACACTTCACACTACTGAAATGTTATTGACAGCAAGTAAACAGTTCATGAGCAGGCTGAAGTGCTATTGATAGCAAGCAAACTGTTTATGAGCAGGTTGAGATTTATCTGTATAAAGAGATAACAAAAAAGCTGAATAGCAAAATATTTTTTTAACAATAACAGCTTGATGTCACTTGTTCTGCTGCAGCTTGAGTTCTCAGATGCACAAAATGGCATAGAGACCTAGTCTGGAATATTTCTAACTGAAATTTTGTCCTGAATTCCTTTCAAAAAAGGTGTATATTCTATATTCATCATCTGAAGAATATTCTGTATATTCCTGGACCTCAAAGCTTGTGTTTTACGTTGCTTGCAGTCCTAAAGAATCTTTCACATTATCCACAAAATTCAAACTGTCCTTCTGGCAGCTGTTGCTCACAAAATGTGTCTTAGTTTTCTCTCCTTGTCTATCTCATCTTTGGCATTTATGTCAATAAGTAAAAATCATATTAGTCAAACACTGACATCTTCAAATCATCGTTCAAGCAGTGACTCTTTCAGCAGAGATTATATGTTCAATGTGATGCTCAAGCTGCCCAGCTAAGTGTATTTCCAGTTTATCCCAAGACCTGAAAAACTGGCATATAGCACCCTTAACTGGCATACTGCCATAGTGACAGATGGGCATGAGTTTAAGCAGAAAAGAGACTAAATATGATCTCTACTGTGAATTTCAATTTTTTCTTTTCCCAGCCAGAAATGTCACATCTGCAGCTTGTTCCCAGTGCTTTGGCCTATACCTGAGGGTCTACACCATTGCTAGTTCAGTTTTGAGGTATATTCATTTAGAAAGCTAATGTATGTTCTCCCTGGCATGAGAATGGTCTCAGAAATTTAGTATCAGCTGTCTACAGAGTATTCCCTTTGCCTTTGTCTCTGTACCAATGGCTTCCATTGAACTGACTGGCAAATGACACAGTATGTCAACCGAGAGGGTGAGGAAAGTGTCCAGAAGTATTAAGAAGATAATATCAAGTTTTGAAACAACTGTTATTACTGATCCACAACACTAAATGCATGGTGCAATGCAAAATCCTTAACACATCATCAAATTGCAGAAGATCATACTGAACCATTCAGGTTGGAAGGGGACCTCTTGAGGTCATCAAGTCCAAATCCCTGCTTAAGCAGAGTCAGCTAGAGAGCATAGCCTTAGGATCATGTCCAAAGAACTGAATATTTCCTCTCCACAGCCTGTCTGGGCAAACTGTTCTAGTGTCAGACCACTCTCACAGCAGAAAGTTTTTCTTGCATTCAGAAGGAATTTCAAGTTTCTTGAGTCCATCGCTCTTCTTCTGTGACTGAGCACTACTGAAAAGAGTCTGTCCTCTTCTTCATCTCCCATTAGTTATTTTGTGCATTGATAAAATCCTTCTTGAGCCTTCTCTTCTCTAGGCTAAACAGTCCCTTCTCTCTCAACCTTTCCTCACATGAGAGATGCTTCAGTCCTTTTATTATCTTTGTGGCCTTTCACTGGATTCTTTTCAGTATGTCCACATCTCCATTGCACTGGGGAGCTCAGTACAGGAACCAGCACTCTAGATGTGTCCTTGACAGTACTGAATAGAGGGGAAGGATCACCTCCCCTCAGTCCGCTGGCAACACTCCTGCTAATGCAGCCAAAGATACCACTGGCCTTCTTCACCATAAGGGTGCACTGCTGACTTATGGACAGCTTGTTGTCCACCACCACTCCACGGTCCTTCTCTGTGGAGCTACTTTCCAGCTAGGTGGCCCCAGCAAAAAGAGGTACACATTCGTTCCCAGATGCAGGAATTTGCTTTTTTTTTTCTTTGTTAATCTTCAAGAGGTTCTGTTAGCCCATCATTCCAGCCTGCTCAGGTCTCTGCATGGCAGCACAATCCTCTGCTCCACTCCTCCCAGTATCATCTGTGAATTTCCTGAGAGTGCACTCTGTCCCCTCCTACAGATCATTAATGAAGATGTCAAATAGTACTGGTTGACAATCTGTGTGGTATAGCGCTAGTGACTGGCCTCCCTGGACCCGATCATTCAGCCAGGTTTCATGTCTAAACCTTATACATTTCAAATGAAGGGTTTCTGATGCATATTTCTATACTCTACACAGAAATCTACATAGTTCTTTTATTTTCTGGCTGCAGTGTATGCATCCCTAGAAGTTAAGCTTTACTACAGATTTCAAGCAATACAGAACAACATGATGGTGCCAAGATGAATCCTTCTAGAAATAATTGATTTCATTCTTTGTTGGTAACTATGCTAATTCTGGTCTTTCTGTTCATGTACAATTGTGCCAAAGTAGATGGTAACCGAGTGTGATTTAACTTTTCATTCACACGTGAGAGTAAACAAGAGCAATTGAATCCATCCCAGAGAATTTGGATTCAGCTGCCAAACATAAATGGAAAATTGTGAAATGTGATTTGCTAAAACAAATTCAGTTGAAAAAGATTAATAACATGCAAAATAAAAGATCTGATGCCTCCCACTAATTAAGTCTCAACCAAAATGTTATTCTAGCTCCTGTTAACTTGTAATCTTTGTTTTTCATATTTAAACTGTATTAGATAATTTGTGTGAATTTTAAGAAAACAATATTTTCTTACCAGGTGAATCACAGTTCAACTATAAGGGCGATGTGTTCTCAGTTATGCTGCCATTCATATCACTATCTTTTAAGCCACCCATCAAAGGACAAAATTTAATATTACTATTCTATCTTTTGGCCATGAGTAATAATTTCTTTTTCCTGAAGTTGAATTCAAGAATGCTCTCTGAAACAGCACTATTTGGTTTTGACTGTCTTCAAGTCTAGATCACTTGTTTAATACTCTATGCTGCTTTAAAAGGAATCTACATCAAAGTGGTAAGCTTCCTTCTGCTACACCAGGCAATTGTTCCTAAAGGATAACAATGCCTCCTGGGAAGGAAGTGAAAACATGTTCCTAAACTCTTGTAAGTCAGACAAAAATTGCAACATTCTCTGTATTTGGAGGCAGAATAACATCAAGAAAAACTGTCGGAAAGGAACTTGTCAAATGCCAAACAAAGTGTTTGGATCAGGAAAAGTTTTATTTCTATTTGTTACAATTTCAAAGTAAATAGCTCCACAGGGTTAAAAAAAGCATTCACTTTTAAGTGGGAGAAGAAGCCCGTGTCTGGCAAGTGAGTATATTTCTGTTTTATAAATTGCACTCTATACTCCATTTGCATACACAGAGACATAAACATATCTGTCAAATTTTATATATCAAAGCAGTCAAAATAGTCCTCCACAGAGGTTTATAAAACGATAACACATCTTAGAGTTATAATTTATTCAATATAGTAAAAGTGACTTTTTGAGTATTTTTTCTCTGCTACACTTTTTACTGAATGATCAGCTTTTAATATTAAGAGGAAAGTCTTATAAAAGACAGAGCTGCAAGAGGAGTCATAGATTCCAATAACCCCTTGTCCATCTCTAAGCTTTCAATCCTGTATTTCTTTTATTTCTCAGATGAAATGAAATATATCAAACTCAGTTCAGTTTCTCCCTTTTAAAATACCTAAAGTGAAAAACAGGGAAGCTATGGATAATACGGTAAGCAAAAAAAAAAAAACCTCTGTGAGAAGGGAATCTTTGTTCTGTATCAGTCATTGTCAGAAAAGAAAAGAAAAGCAGCTGTTCAAAAAGAGAAATGAGAGACTACCTTTTCTTTTTAAATACAAGAGAGAAGTTCTACAATATATATGTGATATGTAGATCTCCACTTAAAAAGTAGCAGAGGTAGGGGGTAGAGGTGGTGACAAATATAGTAACAGAACAAGGGCAGAAATATTGCACAAGGATAAACATATGAGTATCATTTTATTAGGCAGTACCAAAGAGTACATCCAAACAACACCTGGGGACAAAAAAATCATGGGTATCACTAAGCACTTAGCAAAATTTAAGTCAGCAGCTAGATTTTTGCTACTATCAGCTCTTCTATGTTTAGCCATTATGATCATATTTATTTACTGTCTCAAGAAAGTTCCCTTACCAGAGGGTCAACATATGAGCCAGGGCATTTGTTGCAGCCTCCTCAACAGCCTGACCTTCCATTGAAGGCACACATAGAGAAAATTTATTTACCATTCCTGACACCTGCTGAAATTCACATATCACTGGGGACCTGACTCTGTAGGTCTTAATTGACCTCACTCACAATATTTCTTATTGTTAGTTATTCTTATTCACTGGTTTTAGATATTGCTCTGTTCTCTATCCCTTTCTTCATGGTATCAAATACTATTATAAGAGCCTTCCTAAAGGCACCTAGCTAATCTCTCTTCCTTATTCCAGCTGAGCAGAGTTCTCCATTTTGGCTATGTGTGGATTTAAATAGACTTCCTATCATTTCTTATTAGAAATTTTTCTCCCCGTATTGTCTTAATGGACACAAAAAGTTGGATGTCTTTTTTCCCTTGTATTTGTCTGTACTTTTCTTCCTTAGCAGAGTGATCAACTTCATGTAGAACACCTGGCCTGGTACAACTGAAACAGGGTCTGTCTTAGTAGCTAAATTGAGCTATAATTCTCCACAGGCAGAAAAGAGAAGAATTCATGCTCATCCTCCATGCCTGAACTTCCTTCCTGACCAAATTTTATTGGTAATTATTGGTCCTAGGTAGCAAATTACCTCTGTACTCAAACTAGGGGTTATGATGATCTATTTATCTTGTCAAAAATCTGACAACCAACCAGCAAATGAAACAGAAATACTATTTTTTGCAGCTTTTTTGAGCCAAAAAATACACAATCAAGGCAATATAATCACTTTATTAAGAGCTTCTGTGTTACTTTTTTGTTTCTCACAAGTCATTGTACAGGACCTTATTACCTGTTTCAGAAAGTGATATAAAAATTTGTATATATTCTGGCTATATTTCTTACTTTTCTCAAGTAGAACCTAAATTTGAACATCTTCTGCAGGAATTCATATCGATTCTACAATGACCTGATTTATATTGCCTTTCTAGGATGAATCAGTCAATGTAAAAGGACCTCTGAGATAAACTGTTATTTGGCATAAATAGGAACAGAATTTTCCCATTTTTATCTTTCTTTTCCCATTTTATGTTCCTATTTCAGAATTAGGCATATAGCCACAAATTTTTAAAAATCCTCTGGTTTCTTTTCAAACCTCCAAACAAATGAAATGAATGCATAGAGAGTCTGTTTGAGTTCTCCCTTTGTTTATTTAATACTTCAGTGGAATTCAGTGGGTTGATACCAGAAGCTTTGTTTTTTGAATATTCCTGATGCCTGTTGGAACTTGTCAAAATTTTGTTCCTCAACAGTGGGTTGATACAATGGTTGATCACCTTTACTGATCTCCTCACTAAAGCACTCGTCAAAATACCTCACCTTCTATCTATAACTGCCTTCTGTGTAAATGTGTATTCGATTCATGTGATATTTCAAATTTTATGCTTTATCAAGCTTTGTTGTTGTTAATATGCTTGCCTCCATGCGGTGACATCCTCATAGAATGACCTCACCTTATTAGTATTTCTATCCTGTTCCATCTTCTATCAAGCTAGGCAAGTATTGTCATTTGCATTGTTTTATCAGTCTATTGGCGTTTGTTTTATCTTGATCATATTCCTCAGCAGGAGTCTGACTCCTGTTCTGAACACATGCTGTTCTTACACTGCTGGCAGACAGTGTAAATAATTAACCTTTTTACCGTTCAATTTTGCCCACAAAAAAATGGCTTCAAAAAGCATTTATTCTGCATTCCTTTACACTTGCCCGGAGCACAGAAGTCACAGCCTGAGCCTCTCTGTTGACCTTATTGCACAGAGGTACCAGCCACGCAGGAATTAACCAGAGTTTCAACCATCAACCTGATCACAGAGCAGAAGTTACATGGGCTCCGTCATGGGACCCAGAATCCAGGCAATATTGAGCGTGAGTTTTGTCACTCTTTGTATTTCCACATTTTAAGCATAGACAACTCAATTATTTTTGTCCCACTGTATCTTTCACAGCTATCCTTCTATTTAACTACGGCGCACTCTAGAGTACTAATCACAGTCAATGAGCTTTTCTTCTGCTCACAGAGATACCTAATAAGTAAAACACTTTTATGTTCTTCCCCAGCACTTCCAGGTAATTAGATTCTGGAACCAAGGATGTAACTTGACTTTCCCTAAATAAAGTATCTTCACCTGCGATATTAAAGCAGTACAGCTCCGCTGTTAACACGTAATATCAGCCAAGGATCTGGCCCACTGATTCTTTACTGAGACATGAGTATAATCAGCACCATTAATATCTTGCCAGAAGGCACTGATCCTCCTGTTACAGCTTATTGTTTCTTGTAATTTTTCCGGTTGTCTTTGTTGTTGATTGAAAGAGGATACTTGCATTACTGATTTCAATGAGGCTTAGAGAAATAAGAATGAAAAAAAAAAACCAAATTCCATGTGGACACACTTCTGAATTTATAGTATATTTGTTGGTTCACGTAGGCTACATTTGGGAAGGTGTATTGGTGCATAATTTGTGGCTATTCGATGAACCATTTTGTGTCATGCATAATTTTACCAGCAGATGAAATTGTTCTATATAAAAGCAGAAAGCCTCACACTCTCCTCCACTCATCTGATTTAACCAGCAGAAATAGGCAAACAGTGAAAAAAAGGAAAGAGAAATAATGTTTTTTTAAAAAACATGGCATTTTCTTCCTTTTTTTCCCTATTTTTCCTTTTCTTTCAACTGCAAAGGGATTTATCTCTATTATGTGATCAATTCTCAACAGTAAGCACATTTTTAAATGCCTGCTTTGTTTCAAGCAAATGAGATACCAGTTACACTACCTGGCCACTGCGTGAAGTAAAAGGAAACCAAACATGACAAGTCTAAAAGCAAGTTAGGAAATCCTGTAGCTTTTCACAGTTACCATCAGAAGAGGTGAAATAGCTGAGTTGGTCTAAAAATGAGGTCTCTAAGTGTGCGTATTTGCCTTCCCACTTCCTATAGCACACACGCTTAGAAAACATGGGACACATTTAACGTGTATGGTTTCCATTAACAAGTCTGATTCTTCCCCAGGTTGAGCTTTGGGTCTACCAGACTGTGTCTGTGACATGCAGACTGCCAGCCAAGTTCAGGAAATATTTTTTCCCTACTGAAGACTGGAGTAGAGTTTTTAGTCTTTCTCAGCTTTTCTTCAAGTGCTACATAGTAATATGCAGCACAAACTGGCTGTCACTACGTGACACTTTGCTAATGTTAAAATGTTAGGGAAAGAAACAAGTTTCTTGGGGAATGCCCAGAATTCTATGGGAAGACAGTGAGGATATCTACCAGTATTTCATAGTATCATAGTGTCATAGTATAGTTAGGGTTGAAAGGGACCTTAAAGATCATCCAGTTCCAGCTCCCCTGCCATGGGCAGGGACATCCCATTAGATCAGGCTGCCGGAGGTTCCATCCAACCTGGGCTTGAACACCTCCAGTGACAGGGCAGCCACAACCTCCCTGGGCAACCTGTGCCAGTGTCTCACCACTTTCATAGTGAAGAAATTCTTCCTAATGTCCAGTTTAAATCTGCCCCTCTCCAGTTTACACCCGTTCCCCCTCATCCTATCCCCACAAGCCTTTACGAATAGCCCTTCTCCAGCTTTCCTGTAGGCCCCCTTCAGGTACTGGAAGGTCCCTATAACATTTCCTCTGAGCCTTCTCTTCTCCAGGCTGAACAACTCCAACTCTCTCAGCCTGTCCTCATAGGGAAGGTGCTCCAGCCCTCCGATCATCTTTGTTGCCCCCTTTGGACCCATTCCCACAACTCCATTTCCTTCTTACATTGAGAATTCCAGAACTGGGCACAGTATTCCAGATGAGGTCTCACAAGAGCGGAATAGAGGGGCAGAATCACATCCCTTGCCCTGCTGGCCACGCTTCTTTTGATGCAGCCCGGGATATGGTTGGCCTTCTGGGCTGTGGGCACACATTGCTGGCTCATGTCGAGCTTCTCATCGAAGCACCCGAAGTCTTTCTCTGCAGGGCAGCTCTCAAGCACGTCGTCCCCCATCGTGTACTGAAAACGGGTATTGCCCCAACCCAGGTGCAGGACCTTACACTTGACCTTGTTGAAGCTCATGAGGTTTGCGCAGGCCCACTTCTCCAGCCTGTCCAGGTCCCTCTGGATGACATCCCGTACTTCCAGTGGCAACTATACCACTCAGCTTGGTGTCATCTGCAAACTTGCTGAGGGTGCACTCAATCTCACTGTCTATGTCATTGATAAAGATATTAAACAGCACCAGTCCCAGTACAGACCCCTGAGGGACACCGCTTGTCACGGATCTCCATCTGGACTTTGAGCCATTGACCACTACTCTTCGAATATGACCATCCAACCAGTTTCTTATCCACCAAACCGTCCACCCATCAAATCCATATCTCTCCAATTTAGAGAGAAGGGTGTTGTGGGGGACCGTGTCAAAGGCTTTACAGAAGTCCAGATAGATCACATCCGCCAGTTTACCCATGTCCACTGTTGTGGTTACCCCATCATAGAAAGGCACCAAGTTGGTCAGACAGGACTTGCCCCTGGTGAAGCCATGCTGGCTGCCATTAATCACCTCCCTGCCCTCCATGTGCTTTAGCATAGCATCTAGGAGGATCTGTTCCATGATCTTCCCAGGCACAGAGGTGAGGCTGACAGGTCAGTAGTTCTCAGGGTCATCTTTTCTACCCTTTTTAAGAATGGGCACAATGTTCCCCTTCTTCCAGTCACCAGGGACTTCTCCTGATTGCCATGACTTTTCAAATATCATGGAGAGTGGCTTGGCAATCACATCTGCCGATTCTCTCAGGACTCTGGGATGCATCTTATCAGGCCTCATGGACTTACATATGTTCAGGTTCCTCAGGCGTTCGCGAACCTGATCCTCCTCTACTGTGGGAGGGGGCCTATCCCCCTGGTCATCATCTTGCTGTCCCATGACCCAGGAGGGGTGAGGAGAGTCGTTATCAGGGAAGACTGAGGCAAAAAAGTTGTTGAGTACCTCAGCCATTTCCTCATCTGTCGATACATGATCCCCATTTCCAGTCATCAGCTGGGGAACGTTCTCTTTGATTTTCCTCTTTTGATTGATGTATCTGTAAAAGCCCTTCTTGTTGGTCTTTACTTCCCTCTCCAAGTTCAGCTCCAGCTGCGCCTTGGCCTTCCTGATTTCATCCCTACACAACAGGGCAGCGTCTCTATAGACATCTCAGGTTCCCTGCCCCCGATTGCACTGCCTGTGCAGTTCCTTAGTTTCCTTAGTTTTCAGGTTTAGCAGAATGTGTTAAAAAGGTAATGAGTTCAGCTGTAATACCTTTAATGGCTGCAAAGGATGCTACATAGGATACTTACATAACTGCATTAATAGCTTTCTGCTCGGTTGGTGTGATGCTGAGTGTGTGCAGCTCTGAAACAGCAGAACACTTACATAACCTTTGGGTAGGGCTGGCTTTTATTCCCAGCAGTGTTCTGGCAGCAGGACATTGTAAGAGTTCTATTAAAACAAGTTTTTACAGAAATGCAGTGGGACTCAGCAGAAAGAAAGACGGTTGTATATTATCAGTTGAGGCCCACTGGGAAAGCAGATACATGGACACTGGCCCAAACAAAAAATAAACACTATATAAAATGTAAAACTTGTGTTCTGCCTTTCTCTGCCTTTGGCAGAACAGTAGAGGAATGGAAATCAACTAATGATGTGGTATGCAAATATGAACAGCATTTTCTTGAATTAAAATAAAAGAAACAGAAAACAAAAAAAACCACTACATGGCATTTTAACAAAAATAGGTAACCAATCCTAGTTTGTGTATTTTATTACCTCATTTGTCATAGTATACCCAGGTAAATTAAGACAGTATTTACTGACTTAAAAGCATCTTAGTGAAGTATTAGGATTGCTGGATTTTTTACTTAAGGACTGAAAGGTAGGATTTTCAACATATTTTGAATGTCATTATAAATGAAGTGAGAGAGCTATCTATTGATTTATCTCAGACTTTTACTACGTAAAATTGTCGAGAAGTTTTTTGAAATCATTTACGCAAATATATATGATACAATAAATGAAACCTGCCTAATACAACTTCTAAGTGCTCTGGTAGGAACCCTGTGCCTTTCTGCTTTGACTTAATGGAAATTTGTTACATTCAGTGAAGTACAGTGAAATGGAGACACCAGGTTCTTTCATAAATGGGGGCGAAATACGAGCCCTGTTACCTTTACATTTTATGAGTTGCTTGCTCTTTAGTGTTTGGCAAGACAAATAGAATTACACACTGTGAGCGACTCAGAACAGAACTTCACTATCAATCACCTGCCTGACTCTGCACAAATTCTGTAGGGCATTCAGGACATTTTGCTGCCTATGAATATTTCAGACAAGATGAATCCCTAAAAGCTTCCTGATGGATTAATACTGGAAAGTAGGACTTTTTCTTGCTTTATAGCTGTTTGTCAAAATACTATTGCCACTACCACTATGCAGTAGAAGCATGTCTCTTTATATTAAGGAATTAACCCAAGGGAATATTGCAGATTCCCTTTATCACAAGTCATTTGAAAGTGATGATATTTAATATATTAATATTGTATGAACTACAACAGCAGAAAATTGAGAGTTGTATTAGCTTCTAAGCCTTTAATGTGGCACTAATGAAAGTGAACTACAATGGATGCTTTAATAAGCCACATCAACAGCAAGAGTCATCCAAAGGTGCAGGCTACAGGCCTGGAACTTTTGGAAATCCCCAAATTGCCACTGTAAACAAGGCCTTAAGATACTTCTAGAAACAGCAACCTTATAATAGGAAATTACCTTATTTTGATTTTATATTGACATCTTATTATTTGAGAACTAAAATCACAGCTTTACTTTAAATAAGTATTACTTCTGCTCCGCCACAGATCCTCAAGGGACTGTTCCACAACTGTTGGAATAGCTTTGCTCTTATTTGTGATACTTTGCTTACATTGGGGAAATCAGAAGTACCATTTGAAGCATAATTTTTATCAAAACATAATTTTCTTTGCATCTGATTCATTTAATTAAATATCTTTCTGCCAAAGTACCTAGAAAGCATCCATCAGTAAAGTTTCTCTTTCTCTAATCAATTGACAACAAACTACAGTTATCATAAGCCAGGCATACGGAAGCATGATACTGTCAATAGAGCATCTGCCATTATGTCCACCCTTCAACCAACCTTGGATGCTATACCTTTATTACCAAAATTTCCTCTTGTTTTTAGCTCATCCTCAGCCTTAAGCTGTGCTTCCACCTCCTGTTAAACAGCTGCTACATGCCAGTCCAAGGACAGCTGCATTTCAGTTCATGTGAAAGAATTCCTTTATCTTCCATGACTACCTCTCCAGGTTGTTATAAGCATTAATTAAATTTTGCAGAAGGCTTGGAGACATTTGGACATCCGCAAAGCATTATTAATTACAACCTCATGCTGAAAGTAGATATCTTCAGACTTAGCAAGCCCCAAACAAAGTCATATGTGCCTAAGCATCCTTGAACTTTGCAGGAATTTTCACAGAAAAATGTGAAATTCAGAGGTCAGCTGTATTTTCAGTCAGAACATGAGCCTTTGCAGAACAGAAAGAAAACACATAAAATTTTCTCATTTCAGACTGTCAAATGACAGAATATTTTTCTTTATTAGCACGAATGTTAAAGCTGATGTGACTAGTATCACTGTGGCACATCTGTAGTAGTAATGTATATGAATTTGCCAAGCTATTCTCTCATTTGGTTGTAGTAAGAATAAAAAGCCCAGCCCATTAACAGGAACAGGGTAAATGATCTCACTTCATCATTTTCAAAGAGACTGATGGAATATGAAATGAGTTTCATGGCAGTAAAGCATCATAGTATTGCAGAAACTGTTTGAAATTATACAGATAAATGGACAGATAGGCAGACAGCTGCTAACCAGTCCCATGCATATATTTGTATATATATATTTATGTATTTGTATATTTATATGTATATGTTTTTATATTTAGATTTTAGTACAGAAATAGAATAGTATTGTCTAAGTTTTATTATTTATTCTTGTGAAATTGTGTATATCCTTACCGGCCCCTGTCTCATCCTGTGACAAATCAAGTTGGTATAAGTAGTAACTGTTGTTTCCATTAGTGGAGGATTCTGACACTGCAGGCGTGTATGTTAGTATGAATATAGATATATGCATCTAGATCTACATGTACCAACATATATAATAAGCAAACTTGGAGGGAGAGCAGTTTAAAATTTTCTTGTTCCAATAAAAAATATTCTGTTTCTCTTTTAGGTCTTCTGCCTTCTTTGAGGCAACAGGTAAAAATCAATAAAGCAGAGAGAAAAATCATGGAACAAAAGAAATGGCTTTAAAATTACATTCATGTTTAGCTGAGGTTTTAGTTATTTGTTATTAAACATGGTTAAAATTATGGTTTATGCTGCAGTGGCTGGATTCCTCAGAAAAGTTTTCACTGTCTTCCCAACACATGTTCCAGAGTTGGTCCCCTCATATCACAAAAGCATGATATGGTATACTAGAGATGCCACAAACTGCTGGAGGTTGTACAGTGTTTCTGGACACAAACCCGGGTTTGCTAACTTTTCAGGCAGAAATTATTTAGATTTAAAGCGATAAAAGGCACCTATTAAGGTTTTGGCTATCCTGAGGTATTCCTTACAAAATACAGTGAAATGTCGATTTTCTTTTGGTTAAAATGCAGAAAGTGGGTACGAGGGGGTTACAGGTTTAAAGCTCGCAGCCAACTGAGGAAAATACCACTGTTAAGTTCTATGAAATATTTCATTTAAGGAAGCTAAGAAATAACACTTTAAGCTCTGCTGTAAACAATTTCATTTTGTTTTGAAAAGCACAGTTTCATGTTAAGAAGTGCTAAATATGTTTTCTTCTTCTTTATGTAAAAATCTTGTGATGGCTTAAGTGTTTATACACTGTTTCTACATAATAGTTTCTCAGCACACAACCTGCTCACACAGGGAAGGGGAATGAGTTTTACAGAAGCAACTATGCAATTTAGTGCGTCTTAGTATCTGTGAACATGATTTTGCAACCTAAATAATATTCTTCTTTTTCTTCTTCTCATACATGCTCCACAACAGAAATGACTCTCACATCATGACTTGCTCCTGGTTCCCCGTCCCTTAGGGAGCAGCCAGCCCTTGCTGCGCCCTAACAGAAGGGTGTTGATAGCTGTAAGACTGGAATGGCTGCTCCTGGCAAAATCCATGCTGAGTTCTGAAGGTCATCAAAGAAGAATTATGCACAGATTCCCTCATTTGCTAATCAAGCAGGAATATTTTTTATTTAAGCAATAAAAGTACTTTTCAGTAAAATCTATTGTCTTTGTTCTCCTAAGATTCAGCAAAAATATAGAGATGTTCGAGAAACATGGGGGGAAAAAAGAAAGCAAAAGAAGTGTTATTAACAGCAAATTGTAATCAATTCTTTAACGTTAAAATACACATGTAAGAAACTTAGTAAATAGCTTCAGATGAATGGAAAGTAATGTTAATATTTTGGACACACGGGTACTAATTTTCAAAATGCAGATTATTATCTGCCAGGTGCAAATGTGAAATGATCCCCTATTTTCTAAGAATCCTATTTATTCATTGCAGCATACTTCATGCCACATAATATGTTTTCTAATATTTTGTAAATTAAGTGTATGAATAGGCATTCCAGCTTTTAGTTGGATGTGTGAAATTAATATTGTAATTACAATTGGTTTTGATTGTTGGAGATTTAGAACATCCAGAAACTCAGCTAGGAAAAAAATTGCTGCAGATGTATTATATTAAAGTTAAAGTAATCCATACAGAACAGTAATAAAATCAGAATAGGGTTTTTACAGAATCTACTTTGTCAAAATAAACAATTATTTTTAATACTGTTTTGGTGCTTGCAAGGATTTTAAAGAAATCCTTGTTTTAGGCACTAAGCATGGTAGCACCCCTCATTTCTGATAGCCTCTTCGCATTGCAGTTATCACAAATTCTCTATAATAATTATATAATTTTGTTTACAAAACTATAATCTTGCAAAACATTTGCATCACTAATGTAATTAAATACTCTTGCACATGTTAATGTATTCTACCTAATCTTAGGTTAGCAAATTTTCAGTTCTGTGTAAGGGGTAGAATCATAATTTTTCCTTTTAGTAAATTCTTCAGGTTTTAATGACAAAAATTAACTTAAGAGCATTAGTATATTCCAAGAGACAAAGAAATCTAGGCTGCAGGAAATTGTCCTGCCATAACAAACACAAAAATCTTTCCACGTAAATTTTACATGACTAATGCTAAGTATGTGCTGAGCTTTTACGAAATCAAAATACTGTGCTATGTTGAACCAGCATTTCATGCTTCAAACTCATAGACGTATATATTAACAGTGAATAACTGTTAAGGAAATAGTCCTAATCCAAATCATACTGATGTCAATAGGAGACATTGTAGTTGTTTGGCAGTCTATTAAATTGTAACTAGAACTCTAGAAGCATAGGCCAAAAAGCAGCTCTGTTTGAAATGTTCTGAATTAAGACTAGGTACTGCCTGTTAAAACAAATTATTTTGACTCATCTGTGTTATACCCTAAGGTGGAAGACTTATATTAAAAGTTCATGATTCCTAACAGACCTTTCATTAATTACTGCCTAAGAAAACAATTGGCCTGAGCCAGAGAAAATGCAGAATAATTATCACTGTCAAAGTGCTCAGTCTGTTGTAGGACTGGATCCTCAATATGGCTAAATAATGCACCGCTAATGAGGCTTCATTAGAGAGTACCCGTTCGGTGTAAATAATTTCTATATCCACATTTACTCCAAAACAAAATACAGGTTTGTTTGATTTTTTGAGTAAGCCCTTACCATATTTTTATTTACAAAAGTTTTAAATCTGCTTATTTATTTTTCCACATTAATTTACGTGTAACACCTAAAATAGTTGGCATTTAGTACACAGAGTCATTGAGAAGAAATGGGCTACTAAGACATATCATCTTTGGTTCAGAAACAAGAGTTTCTAGGGCAGGGACATAAGTCATGTATATAAAATATGATAAACATTTTGGCAAAGTAGCAGAAAGAATACTCAACTCCCCCAGCATGGTCAAGCTGTAATCAATGCAAGGAGTGAAGAAACAGGGTTTGAAGGACAATAAACACAACTTCAGGCCACCTCGACCATTTCCTATTAAATGACCTAATCAGAAATATGTCCCAGCTAGATTTCTTCCCTAGTGTTTAGATCTACTTTGCTGGAGACCAAACAACTGGGTTTACATGTCGTTTTACCTCCTAAGATGCTCAGAGTATTTGAGTGGCCAGAAGGTAACTCAGAAATCCTATCTTCTTATGTACTTAAGGTCTTTTGTTTGTGTGGTTTGGTTAAGATACAATTACTGCAGCATTTACTGTTTGTGAACAATTCTGCTGCCAGGTCCTAGGCAAGGGAGTTCGACTGACTTAGTGGTTTTGAAGAGGACAAGGTTATCTAACAGTTAGACTTAGAGGCTAACTATTACAAATACAATATTCACAAGAATTTTTGAAGATTTCAAATGCCTTGAGCATAACATTTATCTTTCCTTAGTCACTAGTGGTGAACACTTTGTGAACAATTTCTGCTCCCGTAGTGTTTGCCTGCTCTTGGTACAAAGCCTCGGATCTACATTCCAATGTCATTCATGAACAAGGACAGCCTCTTAATTACCTGAACCGGTTTTCTTTCTTCTCCTGTTTAACACACCACCCAACTCAGGCGCAAAAGTACTATCACATTAGCTGAAGGATCTGCTAAACTTCAGGAATGAATATTAATAGTGAACATTATTAAATTGCTTTCAGTTTTTTACTAATTATTTTTATTTCCAGAGACCGTTCAAGGAATAGGTCACAACATCACTGCTCACAGAAGAACAGATCTTGTTAGACTACTCAATTGCTTAATAAATGACTAACAGCCGCAGGAGTGATAAATTCTGCTGCACACTAGAGTGTCTCCACTTTCAAACACTTGGCTTTATAACCTTAACATTGTTGTCTTAACATCTTTTTCTGTAGAGTTTTATGACAAAGATACTGAGCATTTAGAGCTTGTCATATCCTGTTAGAGTGTGCTTAAGCATACTTCAGGCCACAGTGAAGCTATATTCAGCACACTCTAGAAGTGGCAGACAAGTACTAAAGATTCAGTAAAGCCAAAGCATTATAACACTGCAACTTTTATGAAGTCCATATAAAATAAATAAAAAAAAATCTGTGTACTTTATAGCTTAATAAAAGCTGATTTAATAAAATATGCATTGATACTTTTGAGCTTCACATTAACACATAAAATAAAATATATTATAAAATTATTTAATACTGAAGTAGAAAAATAACCCTCAAATAAGAAGTCAAAAAATATACTACTATACCACCAGCATCAGCATTTTACTGTTATAAAAATGAAGGGTCCGATTTCCATAGTGAATTTAATAAAGACTAAATTTGTGTTCATACTGTGAATTTCAACCTTTTCTTTAATTTCTCTTACACATACAGTTAACAATTAGTGACAAATTAGGATGATCTTCCAACACTATTTTTCCATTTATTCCTGGAAGCCAAATCTGACCATTTTCTTTTACTGCTTTCTCCTATTGACCATACTATTCACCTATTTGTATCTTCACAAAAGCCTTATCAGAAAAAAAAAGACCATGGAAATGTAGAATGCTTCCAAAAGGAGACTCCACTGTTCAAATTCATATTCGGTCTCCTCCCTCCTGCTGTTCTCCTTTATATTCTTCCCCATCACCAAAGACTTTGGCGACCCAGTTGATGTGTTCTCCCCTCTCTGCTTCTTCCAGCACAGCCCTTGGAAAATCTTTCATTGTCCTGCATAAAGGAAAGAGCCTCTAACTACAACAGACAGAGCAAGCCGACTGGTTCATACCTGATCTTGGGCAAGGAGAGAGCAACATAAATGAGCAGGAAGGCTGTGTATCAAAGCATACACAGAAACAGCCCAGGAAACCTGTACATACACTGAATGTGGCTGGTCTGGGCTGACTCCTAACCTGACCCTGGACGCTGTACTTGAATCAGACATTAATATCACCAAAATGGGTAGGAAAAAGAGAAATCCTGTAAATTAATGTAGTGTGCTTACATATTTTTTTCAGAATTGTGGTAAAGTGCTCAGACCACTTGCTTTGCACCTCAGCTGTTACGTATCTTTTCCATCATTCGCTGCAGCTTGCACTCCCCATGTAAATCCCATCAGGATCATCTCCTTGTTTTAGAGAAAAGAAAAAGCAATAGAAGCTGTAAAAATCCTGGTTATTCAGACATGCATGCAGAAGCTGATTTATTTTTAATAGAACTGCAGCACTTTTGGTTTAAATCATATTAATGTAAAAGCATGTTTCCTAGCCCATTAAAGCTTAAATTGTGCAGATTAATATACTACTTCTACTACTGCTCTATTTTGGAAAGCAACCAAATTGAAAATTCAGTTCAGTTTGAAACAAACATATTTTTATTATTATCTTTGATATAGCTGGTCTAGTTACTAACAGTATATATTGCCAGTGTAATTTGAGGCAATTGAAACAAATGAGGGTATAGTTATGCCAGATAAAATATAAGACTGTTTCATTTTCTCTGTGAAATGTTGAAGTTTATGATTCTGGTGTCTAGAATAGAATAGAGTCGAGATAACCACAACCCACACACCACACACCACCTTAATTTGTGAGTTGCAGGCAATCCTTGATCTGTGCCAATAGATTACACTAGTATGTTTTTAAGGAGCTCATCATTTATATATGGAGACAAGAGTCGAAATGAAAATGTGTATACGAAAACAGCCCTCATAACCTGAAAGAAGCTCAAGATAGCTGTAAGGTGACTTAACATCTATCAGTGAAATAAAACAGCTGTCCCAGGCAAAAGAGATAATAAGCAGATGACTTCAAAGCATGAGGAGAATCAGGACCAGCCCTGGATTCCTCATTCTTAAGAGAACTCGATAATGAAATAAAGGGCTTGAATACAAAACATAACATAAGATTCAAAGAAATGTCTCCACATCTGGCAGCTGTGGGACAAGTATTGGAGTAGATCATGCATTGCAGCCTGGTAATTTTTGTCATTCTTTCTGTTCTTGGTATTCACATGACAAATCAGATTTTTTTTAGAGAAAATATAAAAATTTTGAAAGCATTAGTCAATGACATTTCAAAACCTGCAGAAAGCATTTTTTTTCCACAACAAAACTGTATTAAAGACACAACATTGTGAAAAAAATCATTATCTGTCTTGAACACAAGAAGTCATTATAAAAAGTTGAAAATTACTGCTGAAAGCTGAAATGTTGAAGTTACTTCAGAGTTGAAAGTATTGGCATTCCAATTAAATGAGAATTAGTGCCTGTTTCCTGAAAGTTTCCCTTGAAATTAAGCAAGCGAATAAGAACTAATGTAGTCTAGCCTGGAATGAAATATAATTTTTAATGCCCCGCAGCAGATCAAGCAAAATAATCCTATTTCAAATATTATGTCATTAGAGCTGATTGGGATGATTAGTTTTGATTAGGCAAAAAATAGCCTAACGCCAAAGTAAATTATCTGTTCAGATGGAATAATGGAGAGAGCTTTAAAATTGTTGTAGGGTGTTGGATATTATTTTTATGCAAAGTGAAAATTGTGCACTTACAACCATGTTTTATGTTCCTCACTATATAAGTCTGACTTCCCCACATTTGCATGTAAACTTAAATTTCTGGCATCGGTCTGAACACCTACCAGTTAACAGGTCCATCATACCATGTATAAATAAAAGTGAAGGTGCTTGAACTCTTTATAAAGCAAAGAAAGATACAATTAGAACTGTTGATTAACACTCAGGAGGTATCTGTTTGACTGTGAGGTAACAACATATGCTCAGAGTAGACTCCAAAGTAAATTTTACAATAAGTATTACTGTGAAAAAGAAGGGGTACATGTTGTGTCTTCAGAAGCATTTCCCACCAAAGCATATCAGGCTTAAAGGGTGGAGAACAAGACCATCAGGGTGGCCAAGCAGAGGAGAGGATTACTTTTTAGAGGCTGACTTCAGAGTGTGAGCTGCTGCTCTGAAAGATCTCTGCTGCTTCATTCGAGAGACTGGCATCAGACAATTACCCCTTGTGGTGGGTTGAGCCTGTCTGGATGCCAGGTACCCACCAAAGGTGCTCTGTCACTCCTTCATCTCAACTGAACAAGGGAGAGAATATATAATGAAGAGCTTATGGGTCAAGATAAGGACAGAGATAGATCACTCACCAATTACCGCCATGGGCAAAACAGCCCCAACTTTGGGAAATTAACTTAATTTAATGCAAATCAAATCAGAGTAAGATAATGAGAAATAAAGCCATATCTTAAAACCACCTTCCCTCTACCCCTCCCTTCTTCTTGCCCTTAATTTTATTCCATATTTTCTCAGGGGGACAGGAAATGAGGTTTGTGGTTAGTTTATCACACATTGTTTCTGCTGTTCTTTCCTCCTCAGAGGAAGGATTCCTTACACTCGTCCCCTGCTCCAGCATGGGGTCCTTCCCACAGGAGGCAGTTCACCATGAACTGCTCCGATTTTAGTCCTTCCTATGGGCTACTGTTCTTCATGGACTTCTCCAGTGTGGGTCCCTTTCACAGGCTACATTCCTTCAGGAACAGACTGCTCCAGTGTGAGGTCACAAGTCCTGCCAGCAAACTTGCTCCAGCATGGGCTCCTGTCTTCAAGGGTCCACAAGTCCAGCCAACAGCCTGCTTCAGCACAGGCTTTCCGTGGGGTCACAGCCTTCTTCAGGGCACATCCACCTGCTCAGACACAAGGGTCGTCCACGGGCTGCAGTTGGATTTCTTCCCCACCATAGTCCACAGGGGAATCTCTGCTCCAGTGCCTGGAGCACCTCATACCCCTCCTTCTTCACCGACGTTGGTGTCTGCAGTTTGTTTCTCTCACATATTCTCACTCTTCTCTCTTGGACTGCAATTGCTGTTGCACAGCAACTTTTTCCCCCTTTTTAACTACATTATCCCAGAGGGGCTACCACAGTCACTGATAGGCTCAGCCTTGGCCAGTGGCGGGTCCATCCTGGAGCCAGTTGGCATTGGCTCTATTGGACATGAGGGAAACTTCTCAGACAAGCAATCCCTGTAGCTCCCCTGCTATCAAAACCTGGCCACACAAACACAATATTGCCTTTTTTTTTCCCCCAGACTCCACGCTCGATTGACTTGATCTGATATTCACTCTTCTAAGGAAGGTGGTGGTGATGATGATTAAAATGTAACTGTTCAAAAGAGGCAGCAAGAGAGCTCACTCTTAGAGGTTTGCTTTGGGCAGCAGGTTTCATAGATCAAGCAGCTGCTCTGTTCCACACAACCAGATTACAAAAATCCCATCGACAATCCTGCTGATGTTCCTCCAGCTTTACCATCCTCTCTGAGTTATACTGTCCCCATCAGACTATATATTTGCCATCATGTTGTTTGCTAATGTCTTTGATATCCTAAAGGACAATTAATTGTTTTAAAGCATGACATAGTGCAATTCATCATGCAGCAAGAAAAATGCTAATCACCCTTTCTGTTTACATCAGCCATCACTCCAGCCCCTATTGTATCTGAATCAGTCTGAGCTCATTTATATTAATCATGAGTTGTTTGCATAGAAAAATGACAGTTGCAAATTGTATGCAAAGGTACCATACTGCAGAGAAATAGAGAGAGAGACTTGAGTATTAAAGATGACAAAAAAAAAATGTTTTTTCTTAAGTTTGTAAAGCAAATTAATAGGTTAAATGAATAACATATAATCAAATGTTACAGAGAAAAAAGTTATTTAGGAAACCTAACGTGAAAGTGCTGATAAGCTCATTTAAAAGAAATTGAAGAATCTTCAAACTATTAGAAGACTTAAAAAAATCCCTTTTGATTTGCACTCTTGAAGACCTGCAATACAAACATCATGAAACGCTGCATATACCTTTTTAGTGCTACGGTCTCTAAGGTACAGCTCTGTACCAAGTTAAAAGTAGTTGCATTGAGATTTACCAGCCCTCATTCCTAGGTGGGCAAGCTGGACATGTATTTACTTTCATTTGCATTTTTGAGAGTTTCTTACATTGTACATCAGCTACTGGGATTAATGCCATATTCTATTGCTTATATAAAAAGATTACTTTTGACTCTTCGGTTTAGAATTAAACCTAAATATAAATGCTTTTTGCATTTATTTGTTCCAAAATGCATATGTCTAATTTTAAACAAAAAAAACCCCATTTTTACATCCAAAATAGTAACATTGAAATTAAGTGTGCCATAAGAAGTCAACTATACCCTTAAATAATTCTCTGACTCATGGTTATTACAGTTTTCCATGGACGCAATATGTTGTAAACCACTGAATTTTAAAGATGACAATACAAAATAACTCAACACAATATATCATATGAATATTTCCCAAGGCACAGTACAAAACCAGGGTGTAAAAGGTGCTATATCATTTAGAATTAACTGAGTCACGAATCCTTATTTTTCTCTTTAGCTTTTAATATTTATTAACCTGTCAACTTGGAGGCAAGCCAAATTGCCATATTTCTACTAATGATAAAGAAATTTTCTTTTCTAGTCTTAAACCTTATAATGGAATAGATCATAAAGAGAAGTTTCAGACAACAATAAGAGTAATCTAAAAGTATAGTTCAGCTGCAACCATATTTTTTACATTGTTAACCCCATTTCAGAGGGTCAGTTCCTCCAGAGTATTCATAAAATCTCATTAGGTTAACCTCCATTAGATATTGAATGAATAGAAGTAATCTTGATATCAAGAGAATATTTATCAGTAAGCTGGTTTAATGTATAGCAGAATATTAGCATTAAAATAATCACAGGGAGCAGAAGAAAGATAGTGCACTGTAGTGCATTATCAGTCATTGGCTGACGCTTTGCTAGCTACATCTGGTAATGGTGCCCCTTCAAGTGCCTTGATTCTCTTTGATTATTTTTTTACCAAATGCTCAAAAGATACAGCTCCTTCAAAGACACTCAAGTCATATATTTCTACCTGCTGATGTCCAAATATATGATGCAGCTAAGATAAAGACTCAGACCAGGGAAACAATCAGGACGTATTCACACCGAAAAAATCTTAGTAGTGCAAGGCTTCTATTTCTGTGTAAACTGTTCCATGAATTTTTCATGGAGTTTTGTTTGTTTGTTTGTTTTCAGTGTGTTTTAACGCCGAAAGAAAATAAAAGGCTGTCCCATTACTGTGGCATGCAAGAAGATGAAAAAATTTTGTTGGCAGCTGCCATCAAAATGAGGCAAATACGGGTGGTACCACTCTAGCAGTGGACTGGTTACACTGGACTTAGATCTCAGGCTGAAGGTTTCGAGAAAGCAGTAACAAAGGCATTTAAAGCACAGCAGTAGTCTCACCCACAGGTTTCCAGGCGTGACTTACAGTATTGTATCACATTGTTAAGAGCACTGCGTTTTTTTAGGAATAGTAAAAACAAAACTTCATAAATGTTCGAGTGAAAAGGGCTTGGCCTGAGAAGTATCATTACTGATAAGAATTATTGAATAGACAGTAAAGCCATTAGCTTAGTACAAGACACAGAAATGTCTTCAATGGAGTCATCCATCTGAAACAGGATTGGAAAAATATTACCGAAGATATTATTTTTGAGCTGAATATATGTTCTGCAATATGATTTATGAATAGGAATTCCATCATCCTCTTTATTGTTCTGTTAGCTAAAAAAGAAGACTTTGAAATGACAATTTTCTACAAAAATTAAGATTTATTGAAAAGATAATCAGAAAGATTAGACTTGTCAATGTCTACTGGATGTATGGTCTTGAGCAACTCATTTTTCATTTTGTGAAGCAATTCTTTAAGCTTATAAGTTTTCTAGAAAAGATCCTTCTATCCATGAAGCCATATTTTGGTAACTTTTTTAAACAGGGAAGCACGGTAACCACCAAATTTTTAAGACACTAGAAGTAATCCAAGTGTCCTAACCATTCTTAAGTCATTTCCAGGATTATAATATGAAAAATACGTGCCTTATTCAAGTTTATTTCAATTTTTTCCTCTATTCAATAGCTTTATACAAATATGTATAGAAGAAGCCTTGAAAAAGGCACATCATATTTTCAAGCAGAAAGAAATTCTACTATTATCCCCACTATTTTATTCATTGTGTTAACTAATAAGTCTAGTCACACAGTAGCAGCCCTGAAACACGACAGAGAAGTAAATTCTTCCATGTTATAAGTGGTAGGGTATTTATATATTTGTTCATTTTTTCCACTGAACTAAAAAACGTATTAGTGCTTTACATGGATTTTTTACTTTACATCTTGCACATGTTTCTGCCTGAATATCAGATAAAAGCTTCCCTCTCTTCTTACATAGCAACAATTCATAATCCAAGCCTAGGGCCTCCTGAAAGTAGCTGCAAAGAAAATAGATGATGTTCCATTTTTTCACTTGCTTTCTGGCTGTCATTTATTTTATTAGCAACACTACAGGGGACCAATTACAACAAGAATAAACAAGATATCTATTTGGGTTTTTCATTATTTGACTGCTGCATCTCCTTCTCCTCTGTTAGAGCTTTTCAGCTGAAAACACCCCATGGTTTTGCCTATAAACAGGATTTGGGGATCATACTTAGAGTAATGGTATTCACTGGTGCAGAATAAACTCATCAAAACATTAAAATGGAGTTTCTATGTTTGTTTCTGCACAACCACAAGCTTCAATGTGAATTTCAGTCTGGCTGTACCTTAGACTACCTTTAAAAGAGTAATTGCAATGCTGTCCTGTTTCAAAGACTTTGCCAGAAAAGAGCAGCTTTAGCCAGTGGTCCCCTGCAGAGTTTTCAGTAGGTGTACTTGAATTAAAAAACAGCTGTGCCCATGTGTTTAGGTCAATGTCATCAAATTTACAAACTCTGTCAAAGGCAAGGCCAGATCTTGTGTTTGTTGGCCCATATGACTTATGACATATTTTGTATATCCTTATGGCTTACAGTATTTGCCTCACTAGAATAACCTTGAAGAATAAAAGCATGCACTACAAACAGAAAAGTTTTACAAAGCTACAGGCATTTAGCATTGATTCACTGACATATTTAAGACTTAAGTCTGTTGGTTCTTTTGAGTCAGCATGGACGATCTTTGTGGATATTTAAAAAAAAAAAAAAGTAAAGATCTTGCACTCAGCCTGACAAAGAAAGGAATTGACATCATATCAAGCATATGATACGTTTGGTGAATGGGCCATAAAAATTAATTGAAGCTATTTGTTCCTTTGATACTCCAAACGCAGGCTGGATGCAAACCCAAAGTTTGCCTCTACCAGAGTTCATTTTGATGATATGATTCCAGCCATATTTTTCTACTAAAGCCCAATTTAATGCTGTATTGACAAGAACTCAGAATAAGGGAAAATATTCATACATCTATTCACACTAATTAACACTTACAAGATCTGTGAAAGTCTTTGTGTAAACCTTTGCATTCTTACTTTCATGTTTGTTTTTATTTTGTATGAAGTTTTCCTGCTTTTAATGTCTATATGCTTCCAAAGTTAATTTGTCTCACAGCTTCTCTGTGCTCCTCTGTCTGTGAAATACCTTCCTTGACACCATTGGTAGATTTATTTCTTCTAGAAGACCAAAACCAACAGCCTACCTATCATCTGAGTATCAAAAACAATGACAAGATTCTTATTCACTATCAATAATCACATGGGCAATAGGAAGAGTTACTGTCCCTGTTAAAGGTTATTTCTTACTGTTCATGTGTGTTTTATTTACATTTTAAATATTCTGAGCAAGAAACCTTCTTCTGTCTGAAAATGGGTGAATACCTGTAGTTGAATGTTTTGAACAGAAGTAGGGCAAGGATAGTAGTGAGGATAGTGTTTTGAGTATGGCCTACCCATCACAATTTTTGAGTATACCTTGGTGGCTGTTGGTTTTGTGATGATATGTATGTTAGTCTGGAGGCCTCACGCACACACCAGGTTACTACTGTAGGTTGCTAGATCCTATGCTGAAAAGTGCATATGGAAAAACGATGGTCTCGAGGTATTTCAACATATTTAGCTGCTATTGAACTTTGCACTTGCTTGAAAATATGTTTCTTTCCAACTTACTACAGTCTAATAAAAAACCCTATTTCTTCATACAAGCTTCAATATAAAAAAAAGTGTTCCTATATTATTTATTTTTGTTAAGTAGGCTTCACATTTATATTGCATAGGCAATATCTCTACACTCAAGAAAAAGCATAAAAGAGTAGAATAATTCTGTTTCAAATGATCTTGAACACGATTTTAATTCCCTAGAGAATGAAGTGTAAAGACATTTTGAACAGTGTTCCAGGTTCAGAAAAAATAAGAGGAAGAACATCACCTGGTGAATTTATCAGGTCCATGAAGATTAACTGTGGGTGAGATTCTGGGGTGTAGTGTTGGAATAGAAGAGAAGAAATTCACCATTTGGATTTAAATTTGGCTTTGAATTTTACCCAATATCATTTACTAAGCTTGTAAGTGTGCATAGACAGTTAAAACAAACTGACTGTGGTATCATGACAAAAGTTTGTGAAGCCCTGTCCTTCATGACTGACTAAAACTGGTGGAGAAACACAAGCTTCTTATTGATGAGATTGATACTAATCTTTCTCAAGAAGACAAGCTGCCAGTCTCATATAAACAAGCAGGTTTTTTACAATATAAGACTCCCTCAGATATTAACAATTGCATCAGCTATCATTTCCTTGTGAATACAGCAGGGGTACAGAAGGGCAGTCACAAAGTCCACTTTCAGCTATATTTTTATTGCACACATATAATTTCTTATTAATGATGAATAAGATATATCTATGAAAATCTACGCAAGGTGTGCTGTGGACCATTATCAATCCATTGCCAAACTTGCAGAAGTAAATAGAAACTTCCTTAATGAGTCCATTCATTATTCTTCAAAAGTCTCTGAGGTTAATACTGTGGTACTGCTTTTCTTCGTTTGAGTCTGTGTATGGCATACTCTGCATGAGTCCATCTTCCCATCTTTATACTTCATTAAAAAAAAAGAATCCTACATATATCTCTCAAACCTTTCCAAGTGCCTTATAAAGAGAAGAAGCTAGATTAAAATATCTAAAAGAATTTTTACAAAGCACAGAAATACAAGTTAATACAAAAAATATGTTCGATACTTCAAGGATTTCACAATGATTGTAGTCCAAGTCCATTAGACATGTTGCAAAATATGGATTCACACTACTTGTAACTCAAATAAATGGTATGTAGCCACTTGGGAGATGATGTCCATCCAATGACTACCTCACACACCACCTACATCTCTGTCATACAGAAACTTCTCACTGGAATAAACAGAGTATTTTGAAATTTGATTTGTCAGGTAGCACTGATAAGACCATCACTTAAATGACATTAATTTGTAATGCATCTAGTCAACAGCTATTTGTTGGACTTCCCATTTATTACTGCTTTGATTTATGCATTTGGCTGTGCTCTTTAAAATCCTCAAGTTTCAGTGAAGAATATCTCTTACACTTTTTACTGATTGTCTGAAGAAGAGCTGAAGAAAGCTTGACTTGGTATTATTGACATGCTCAGTTTTGGGTCCCTCACTACAGGAAAGACTTTGAGGTGCTGGAGCGTGTGCAAAGAGAAAGAAGAAAATTGATGAAGGGTATAGTCTTGCAAGGAATGGCTATGGAGACAGGGGCTGTTTTGTCTGGAAAAGGAGATGGAGGCCTTATCATGCTCTATAGCTACCTGAAAGGAGATCGTAGTGAGGTATCTGTCTCTTCTCCCAAGTAACTGGCAACAGAAAAAGAGGAAATGGTTTCAGGTTGCAGATGGGGAAGTTTAGATGTGATATGAGGAAAAAAATTTTTCACTGAAAGGGTTATGAACCATTATAATAGGCTGCCCATAGAAGAGGTTGAATCACCATGCCTGGAGGTATTTGAAAGACGTGTAGATGTGCTGCCTTGGGGCATGGCTTAGTGCAATTTGGAAGCATTATGTTTACGGTTGGACTCGATGATCTTAAAGATCTTTTCCAACCTAAATGATTCTATGATTCCATGAAATTTTAGCATTCCTTGGCTCTGCTTCTTTAGCTCCTACTTCTGAAAATGGACTTATAAGAAACCTGTCAGACCTTTATATAGAGTCTCTCAGGCTTGATGCAAAACGTTTATTTCATTTAGCATTTAATGCTTTTGTTCCTGTGATTTCCATACTTATTATTACTTCCATACTCAACAATTGCTACAGAAAAAGCAAATAAAAAGTGTCTGATTGGATTTACAAATTACAATACTTGAGGCTTATCATTTGCAACTCAGAGCAACTCAGCCAACCAAAGCTGCTTCTTTTCAGCCTATTTCCTTAAAATATCCATTTGAAGTCTTTCCCTTCAGTCCAAGAGTGTAACCAGATAATAATGAAATGAAAATAAAGTCTTCATTGCTTTTTTTCTCCACCTTGGGACAGTTTTTGTCAACATTATTTTACAGAGAAGAGGAAGGATCGGTTATTCTAAGGACATGGAGGTCAAAGGCAGTAAAGGCTGTGATGCACTGGTGGAAAAGTAACAAAAAAAGGAGAACTATAATCTGAAGATCTAAAAGCAGTGAATGCTAATTAATTAATCTAGTTTAATTGATCTATTCAGACCTAAACCCTATCAAGTTCTTTGACTTGATTTTGCCAAGTCTACATTATTTTCCTCTTATTCTATGTACTGAGTTCCCAGCGCTCTATCTGGAAGCCTAGCTGAAGTAGAAGTACTGATAGAGTCATTCTTGTTTTGTTTTATCCTAATTTAGTGGCTAAGAAAAAAGTTTCACATGATCCATATAATAACTACAGATCTAAATTCCACTTTTTCACTATGTCTTTCTGTATTTCTCAAAAGATGGAGAAGGCGAGGAAGATCAAAAGTTCTGTGCTGATATAAGAATGAGATTTTGCAGTTCTTCATCCTACAAGGCTTCACAGTGGGTATTTCTTACATTTTACAGAAAAATTAGATCCTTACATAAAATGTTAATACAAAAACTCCCTGAACAACAACAACTAGAAATCTCTAATTGTGGTTTCAGCACAAGCTAAATATTGATATTTTGGTAAAGGAATTACTATAATTACAAGAATAATTATCTCAGTAATACTTTGATGTGGAACAGAGTACTTGGTAGTAATGAGCCATCAGAAGCCAATAAACAGCATTTTTCTCATGTAGGAACATAACCCTTCCAAATATATTGGTCAGATGCCTCACCTAAGGCAGCAATTAGAATCAGAGTCTTCAGAAAACTCCTAAGAGATTATGAGCAGTATAATGCCACACCTAATCCTGAAAGCTGAAATTAAGGACATAAACAACTCCAGGTAAAAGTTCATTGGGGTACAGAACTCCGTGAAAATTGAGGTATCTTCCAGTAAAGCCAATTTCTCAGAGCAATAGGCTTTTAATACTATTCCCACTTTATAATCCAAATGTAGTAAGCTCTTCCCACTGCTAAGAAATATTTTGATATGCTTACATTGCTTAAGAAGTAATATCATGATTGATTAAACTCAAACTGTGCCAAAATAAATAAAAGCTATCTGGTAATTGTGCTTTCTTTTTGAATCAGCTGTTGAAAGGAAATTAGGGTTTCTTATGCAAAACAAATTAAGACTTTGTTTTTATATCATCTCCCCTTCCCTACCAAGATGTAAGTCTATTGACTGACTTTAACAAGAGGACAGTGGTTTAAGTTGTAACAAAGAATATGTTTGTTCAAGCTTCATGAAAATCGGCAGCTGAAAGGAGGAGATCCAAACATGCATCTCTGCTGTGAAGGAAATAGAAATTCAGAAGTTATCGACTGTCTTTGGAATCAGTCAAATGTCCATGCAAGCATACGTCTAGCATCCTGGCTAGCCACAATGCTTGCTTCTGGTGAATCTTATGAGATGATAGAAAGCTCAGGCTTAATTTTCTTGGAAGAGTTAGAGGACAACATTAAAATCTGTAGGAAATGAGGTATTAATAATTCTACTACTCACACAATAACTTGCTTTTATTGTGTTTTCTCATGTACTTGGTAGTTAAAAATATTAGGGAGTTTTTTTATTTAGATGTGAATATTTATTACTAATGTATAGCAAATGGACAAACTACTCCTACAATAAGTGGACTTTAATAGGGTACTTTCAGAATCACAGGAAAAGTAATTTTTAACAGTGAGTAGAGAATTGTATTAGAGAAAGGAAGATGGTATTTTCCCAGAAACTAATTCTCCATCTCCTTGCATCACTGCAGAGCTTCTGATTGTAACCTTTCCCACACATCCTTCTCTCTGGTTCCTTGGAACAATCTTAGCAGAGAGAGAGTCTGGGTGATCCTATTGTTTGACACACAAATAGAGTAATACTATATTTTGAGAGAAAAAGGAGAAATCTTTGGTGGAGCAAGTTAGTTTGTTACTATTATTACTATTATTATTACTCTTATAAATGCTTCATGTTATTAAAGAGCTATATAAGTAGTAATATAATTTCTAGGGAGATGGAGTAGCCAGAGAAGGGCTGATAGAATTTGCAGCATCACATAGTAAATGTGGGGGTTTTTTTAAATTATTATACCATTTCTTATGTGGCTTTAATGTCAATACATATGGAACATCTATCGACTTATATGCAACCCCTGAATTCTTCTATATGCTGCAGTTCTGACTTCCTTTCTTCCTTCCCAAATGCTGAGATTTGCTATAAAGCTACCCCTGTCTCCCTAATGTGTTCCCATAGGATCATCCTTACTACTGAAAACTGAGGTCTTCTTACATAACTGTTAAACTCCCAAGGAGCTGCTAGGGATTTAGAAACACTGCTCTCACTGACTTTAACAAGATTAGTGAGACTATTGCATGCAAAGCTTTGAAAATTTAGGTGGAACCATGAAACACTAATGACTACAATGGTTAGACTCAAATAAATTAAAAGAATTGAACTAATAATACCAAAATGCCTCATCAGAATTTCATTACAGTTTACATAAAATAAAGAACAATTAACCAAGAAATTTTATTTTGTCCTGACTTCTAATATTCCTTTTTGATGCCTCGTGTCAGCCATGACACATAATTCTCACTGCAGTACTGCTTACTGTATTGGTGTTGTACAACTGGGAATCTCTCTTTTGTTTTCTGTTATTTATAGATAATTACAAGTATTTTAGAGCTCTTATAAGATATTGCTTAACTATTTGCCATTGTAGTATTGTAATCAATTCCAGAATATACGTTCACTGGTATACATACACACACGCATACATCTTGAACTTTGAGGACACAGAAAAAGAATTTAAGAAAAATTTAAATTCATTAACAAGTTCTGAAAATACAATATTTTTCTTAATGTTACAATGCATTTTAGTGACGGGAATGGGTAAATTGGCGGAGAAAGAGTACTAACATTCAGTGTGACTTGAAAAAAAAGTCAAAGTAAATTTTCTTGGTCAACTGCCCAGACATATGGAAGCAGAAAAAAACTGCACATTGTGTTATCACTCGAATAACTCTGTAGCTTTTGTTTTCTGAGCTTTCCTAGGAAGGCATCTTATTAACATCAGCTTTATAATAGCTATACTATGTGACATAAATAAAGCGCTTAATGTTCACGTCTTCTGGAGGTTGCAATGTTAGAGAAGACAACTTTGGGTAAGTAGCAACAGTAAGTTCCACACAACTGGAATGTTTCTGTACTCAATAATCATGCTCTCTAGCCTGTAATACACCACAAACCTCTGCAAATACTTGGGGCACTGCTTATTTGTGGGATTTATACGTTGAATGATGAGATTCATGTGCTATATTGTGCTTCATGGCAGAAGATATTTTTCATGAAATACTTGTGTTAAATTTGTAGCTGGAACTAGCTGCACATTCGAGCGTTTGATCCTGTGAAAACATACTAAAGCAATAACTTTCTTACTAATATAAGCATTTGTGCTTTTGTTTCAGAGAGGCTAGTGATATAGGTGAAGCCGTGCATACTGTTTTATATATGTTAACTCAGATCACATTGTGGTCTAAGTTATATCTCCCTTCGTGCAATCTATTTATTATTCTTAAATAACCTTCCTAGTTATAGAAGTAGAAAAAAATGTCACTTTAGACAACAAAGCTCTGCACATACATCTTTGTAATTCAACTAATTTTAAAGTAGCTGACTTTTCTCCTCCTCCTCTTCTGTATTTGCCACAACTAGCAAATAGAAAGTATTGCTTCTGAACCTAAATTTTCTGTCTTTTTTCATCTTGAGAAAAAAATTTCACAAATGAGTTAGAAGTTCCTCAAAGGTCTTCTAACAAAATTGTTGATTGAGTTTGGTAAAAGCATCGATAGGAGGACACTCTAATTGGTGCAGATGGATAGCTACAAAATTGTGAGTTTAATTCCACAGCAGTCACTAAACAAAGGAGTTTGTATATAAACTGCAATGTTTCCTCCTGAGTTTGTTTCATTCCGACATTTATTTCCATTTTTACTCATTTTGTTTTTCATTGATTAATCTATTTCACAAATCACCTTGTTATCACTCCTTATAGTTAAGTGTTACTATGAAACTGTTTTCACTCAATTTAAATATTAAATGCAGTACAGTATGTTACCACAGAAGAAGTGGTAACAGTGGTAACAGGCTTCAGAATATGACAACCTGAAAACATACAATATTCTATGTTAAAGTGAGTTCAAAACCTGTGAAATATTTTGATTTTTCTCTTGATGGGCAGCATAATTTTCTCTACTTCTAGTCTGCCCTGGTCAGTTCTTAAAGTTATTCCTAAGCATTTTGCTTACAGTAAGAGAAATGTTTTATTTTATAAAAAATAATTTTAGTCTCTTAAGTTCAAAGTAGGTCATCTTAGTAGGTCTAATTAGGTGGTTATTCAAAATATCCTGAGGACAATTAAACCTTCACTAATAGCACTGGTGGAATTGCACTGAAGACAAAGAAACTATGCTTTAATTTGGTCAGAAATGTAAGTGGAAACAGTACTTCACTATAGATTTTAATGCTCTTTAATGCTTAGAGCTCTGATCTCTAAGTAAAAATTCCCAATGTTTCAGTGCAAGTTAGCTAATTTGAGTTAGTCAAATCCATCTAAAATGAATAAAGCTCACAGTCCTTTTGATAGTGTAAGGGCACCTAGGTTGCTGGAGACCACGAGGTTCCTTGGGTCACTCATCATCCCATTTTTAGGCTGCTCATTCTCAGTTCCTCTCTGCCATGCTTCATGCCAGAAAGATGTGCCTGCTCTCGTTTGCTCTAAACTGTGATGGAGGAGCCTTATAGGGCTTTATATCATCTCCAAACCTTTGATGCTGACGCTTAACAGCACACTGATACCTCTGGATTTGTGCTAGGATTAACACAAGGAATCTCTGAGTGTATCTGGGCAGCATAAGCATTTGCTGCTGTTGGCAGGGAAAAGAACTTGTACTGAGACAGAACAAAAACGTAGAAGGACAGGGAGTTGTGTTAATCTGAGTACAAAAGTTAGAAAAGGAAAATAACATTTCATCATTTCATATTTAATAAGTGCTAACTTGTTTAAGGTTGTGCTCTCACTTTATAAAATATGTTACTAGCTGTATCCATTTGTAGAACTGTGGACCTCTGTTACATGCGCTTATCCAGGATTCCAAATGTTGTATACACAATATAGTCATTAATAGTAATATATACATATACATTTTCCATCATGATAAATTTCTAAAATGAAAGTTCACAGAACACTTTTGCCATTTTCATAAATGTTATCCCTAATATCAAAATGGAAATTAATAAAGATAATTTCTTTCTCTGATTCCACTTACCTTGGAGGTATTTAGTAGATCAGCAGGCTTTACTGTTTTACATCAAGTAATATTTTATTGAGCCAAATACATCTACATAAGTATATAGTGAACTGAGCTGTTCTAATGTATATAAAGACAGACCCAGGCAGATACTGATCACAAGACACTCATATGGTCAAGTAATAACTGTTCTTAAGTGCTGGAACTAAAGACAATCAAAATAATAGAATTTCTTTAAAAATTACTTATAATGATCAGTTGTGTTACAGTCTAGCTGCTATTAAAAATAAAAAAGCTCCCCTTATTTTTAGTATATAATTATTTTTTGTTGATTCACATTTATAACAACACATTACAGACAATTTAATAAGCTTGTGTGCTTAGGTTATCTTAGGAGTACAGCTCCTGTTTTTTCTTATGCATGGTATAAAAAGGAATGTTTTATAATACCCAAATTCCAAAAAACTAAAGTTTTATATTCCTTTAAACCACTGTTCTTAAGTTTATCAGGAAGAAGTATACCTAGAAGAATATGATTCCATGGGGTTTTAATTAAAGGAGTGAAAACTCACCAAATATCTTTCAGTTTTTTCATTAAAGACAAAGAGTCATTGAAAAAAAAAATTATCAAATTTTTTCCTTCCCCACCTTGGCAGCCACAGGAGATGGAAAGCAATCCCTTGACCCTGGCCAGGTATACAGCAGCACCTCTTATCTTGCAGTTTTCTTCTTATTTTCTGCTTCTAATAGTGGTTAAGGGCAAAGACTATCTGCATGCAATTACGTGGTTTGGGGATTTCTAACAGTGACTTTGGTTTTATGTACTTTGATTAAGATTCATGTTTTGAATCTTTTTCTTAACCAGAAGGCTTGGGTTTTTTTATTTTTTTCTGCAATAGTATGAGTATTGCTCTATGATGTAACAATGCTCAAAAGGGAAAAAATAGTTCCTGTGCTGAAAAATAAAAATAGTTTTGTGCTGAACTACAAATTTTTCATTATCGTCACAGAAGGACTTGCTCGGTATAGGAACTAATACAAGACAGAAGCGAGTCTGTAAGAATTTTGAGGGTAGGTAGATATTTATTTAGTCCTTGATAGTGGGTGATGGCTGTGTGGTCAGTTATCTCCAGCTAACAAAATGTTTGTTCTCATTTGACCTTTCATTTTATTAAATTATTCCACTTTTAGTTCCCTCATTAATAACACCACCACTTAAAGAGACAGGGAGACAAGAATTCTAGCTACATGCAAACCTTTCTGTTGAATTAAGTTATCAGGTTTCAGTTTGAGAGACGGGGACATATATCTTCACAGAGATTTCCAAGTATTCTTCCATTCTCTTCAGCATTTTCAGAGGAAGAGCCATTTTGAGTGTTAATGGATTCATAAAGAAATTAAACAAACCATCCTTGCCTCAAGCTTGATTATGCTTCATAGAATCAGAAAAAAAATCAGAAATAGGGGTCACATCTGGATGATTCTATTTACATCTGCACTTGTTTTCCATCAGGACTAACTTTTAGGTCTTATGGAGATATATGTGTGTACAGGGCATGATGTATATGACACGCATCAGACAGGACTTAGCACTGAGTAAGGTTTGTGGAACCCAGCCTTCACACCAGAGTGCTCTACGCTGTCCCAGTTTCTCAAATAGCATCCCTTTATTATTCCTCCACTGTCTAGAGGCCTTGTTCAACATCTATGATGTCTGCTGTATTTTGGTGTTCTGATAATTCTGAGACTGCTCAGTGCATAAATTGATTGAATGCATCTTTCCTACTCTTTTTATCCCCAGCGTGGCCACATTGCTGAGTTTAGGGTTCAGGTAATTTTACAGAAGTTTATCAGTTCCAGAGCTAAGAAGAAATTGGACCAAGTTGGTGTTTTAAGCTCTCGGAGTCCAAAAGTGAGAATTATAACCAGCTATGCTGGGAACCAGAGATTCGGTGAACTCTAAGCTTTTCTTTAGGCAGAGGAAGCTACACACATGCTTGTCAAGGAGATTAACGAGAAATCTGATTGAGTCTGGAAGACTATTGCTGCAGTGGATTACAAGTTTGATCTTCTCTTTTTTTCAGGGATAAACAACCTCAAGGGCTAGGACACTGGCACAGAAAAGCAGATAATATCACTGGCTGTGAAGAAAAAATGTGGCCATATGGCAGGCTGAATAAATGAAAGTAAACGAAAGTGAAGCAATCCTTTCAATAAAAGTACGGTTATGTACTCTTGTACAAAATCATTACTTCTATTTTTGTATTTATAGATTAACATCTACCCTTTCTCCAACTTCTTTCTATCTTATTTATTCAGACTGCATATTCTTTGGGAAAGGCAAATCTAGTATTAGGAATATGCATTGAATCCTGGAGCTATCATAGTGCAAATGTTTAAAATAGAGTCTCTGAATAATCAGATTAGAATAAACATGGGGATAAAGATTTATAGCCACTGGTGGGGTGTGGAATTTCTAAAACTGCATAGTATACTACATAATAAGGAGGGAAGTTCAGGAGAATTTAGCAGTTGACAGAAGAGCTGTATCCTCTAACTCTTTGATCTCAAGGTCCACAAGAGTATTCAGAGAATACATACCAAAAAACCCTAAAATTATATAGAAAATAGAAATTCTCATAACTGATCATTTCCTCCTAGACTGCATGTGTTACTCTTTCTTAAACAGGCCATATCACTCAATACAAAAACAAAAACCAACCAATGAACCAAAAAAACCCAGATAATGATAAGCAAGATTTCAAAATCCTCCTTCATAATATTTTATTACATGCAAAAGCTGTCACAAGACAAATCATCACATATATGTTCTGTATATAATTACTAGCAAAAATAGGGCTATCTACCTACCCTAGAATAACACTCAAAATGTAAAACACAATAACAACTAAAAGCTTTAATTTCAGTGACAGCACATCTACACTAAATGCACCTTCCTCACTTCGCAGTGAATGCTTTCTGAGTAAGATGAAGAAAAGGATTCTGATAGTTTTAACTCTGTCCTAAAGCAAGATGATCACTGGATCAGATAAACTATTAATCTGTTTAAAGCTTGTTACTCTTATTTTGCCAAGGCTGAGATGCTTTGCAGCAAAATGCAGCCAGGACACTTCCTGCCAAGAACCAGACATCTCATGCATGTTTCATAAATATGTTTCTCTACTGAAAACACAAGGATTAAGCAAACACTAGTTGAGTTTGCAAAAGCATCCAGTAATGATTTTTAAATAACTCCAAAAGAAATCTTGGCTCTATTTAAATCAACAGTAAATTCTCATTACATTCAGTATGTGCAAGATTTTACCTCTAATTTTTAGCCACAGTACAAACCCTTTTTAATTTTAAATGAAAGTAACAGTAAGTCGTACAAGTCCACTGAATATGATGATGCTTATTGCACTTGCTAAACTGCCTTTTTACTATTAAGTAAAATCTCTTTAAAGTTTGGATAGATAAATCAAACCAAGCTTATGCCTGCATTAACGGTTCATAACTAAATATTAACTGGAGAAGCCAAGATTTCATTATAAACTCTGCCATTTCTAACATAACGTCACTACACACCAAAATTTTGTGTGAAATAGATCAGTTCTCAAAGAAGCACCTTTCAAAGCAACACGAAAGGCATTTCAACAAAATAACAATGCTATATCTAAAAGAGTGTTGATAAAGAGTCCTCCTTTACTTAGAAAATCATAAACTTTATGCAAGAATGGAGAAAGAAATATAAACACACTAAGAAATAGGCTTATTGTCTGGTATGCATTAGGAGCATAATCACTCTCATAGCACCTCGCACGCCTGGGAACCCAGTGGTGAGAAGACAGAGAGAAATTCCACTTTTCCGGGCAGTAAAATAGTAAAAGAGCTGTTCCCAAACAACCACTGGGTGACTGCAGTAGCCTCTGCTGCTTTAATGATGCACAGATGTAAGTGCAGCTGGAAGGGCTTGGAGGTCTGGCGCAGTGCACCATTCGGTGGCCTGTTTCCAACCCCAGCGACACAGAGCTCAGCCCTAGAAACCCTGCCTGCTGCTTGCCCAACGTGATTGCCTCTTTTTGAAGAACTGTTGTCCGCCTACAGATTCAGCTGCAAAAGTATTCACCGTGCTCTTGAAGGAGAGAACACCATATGCCATTTAAATGCCATGGGAGATGAGTGCTCTGTAGTGGCTGTGTGCATATCTCCGTATTAATAGGTAACATATTAATTGAAGTGCAAATATTGAAAATTATTTCATATGTGTATACTACAGCTTTATGTAAGACATTTATCTTTTACATGCAAGTAAATACTTTAATAGAAAGCATTTTATACTCAAAACTCTACAAAAATAGCTTTTTCTTCATAAGGTGCATTCTCCATCCTGTTTGTATTTTTTAGTGTGCAAACACGCACACACAGAAAGAAAACTCATGCATTTTTTAATTCCACTCAAAAGAAAAACTTAGAAACAGTCTCTTCAGCCTTGCCCTTTAAAATCATTAAGTATGTTCTAGTCTGCACAGATTCACAAGGCAGAGGGCAGCGCTGCATACCAATAAATGAGACAGCTTGTAATAAGCTGGCCTGAAGGCTGGCAGCCACGGCCTTACGGTGCTGTTAGGTAGCTTTGTTAGCTGGGACGATGCACTGTGCGCTGCTCATGTGGCTAGATTTCATTAATGTGAAAAACAGGATTTTTTTGCCCAAAGCTGTACTGATGCAGAGTACAGCATTTTGTTCAATAGGTTTTCTTAAGGCTTAAGGGATACTTGAAAGGAAACCATATGGCCCTCCACTGATGACGTTAGCCAGAACATCCAAGCGTACCTCTCATCAGAAATAAGTAGCTAATTTTTCTTCTCTTTTGGAAACTGCTTGTGCTAATTAGTCCTAAGAAGTTTAATATATTAAAAATTGCCTAAAAAGAGTAAAGCTTATTTGGCTTAGGAAATACAAATAAAATAGTATGCATACTACGGAACTAACAGAGCTTAGACAAAATATTATGCAAAAACCACATGGCTAAAATTTAATGTTTGTATGCAAGTACAAAATAGTAAATATACAAAGTAGCTCTAAAAGTCCTCTGAAACACCTTGGATTGGTAAAGTGGTTTTTGTGAACCATCCCCATCCAACTGAAAATCCAGTCCTAAAAGGCAAAGTTGGTTTCATACAAAGCAATCACAAAACTCCATTTGACTGCAGTGACATGAACATTTCACCCCAGATGTTTCTGTGCTTTTTCCTTCCTCCCTGACTGTAAAATAGTCAATAGACTCTTAACACAATCTTAGGGAACTCTGTTTTAACTTCAATAAGTTTTGCATCTGTTTCTGTGCAATATTATACAAAACAGGTTGGAAGCAAGTGATGCTGTATACCCCACTTCTGAGTCTACAAAGATCTCATATCCTTTCTTGGTACTATCAGTCTTTAAGTAGAAAATAAACCAATAGAGAATACAAACAACCTTGTGTCTTTTACAGACCCACATTTAAGTCAATATATTTTATTATCCTCTCCACGTGGTGCTAACTTTTTTTGATTTTAAGATACCAAATCAACCAATATGGAGAATGCACCTTATGAAGAAAAAGCTATTTTTGTAGAGTTTTGAGTATAAAATGTTTTCTATTAAAAACTCAACCAATCCTCAAAAAAGTAATAATCTTTGAGCTATTTAGTGTACAGTGAGTTTCCTTTTTCAGATACCGTTGAGGTCATGATATCCCTTCTTTTTCAGAGAGGTCAATCTTCCATCAATGATCTTCAGTTTGTGCGTAGATATTTTTGTATCAAGGCAATTTTCTATTGCAAATTCTACAAAGTTTTATTTGGATCACATAACTTTCTTGCTTACTCAGAAATCTGGGTGTTACAGCTGTAATGAGATGTTGATGGGAAGAGGTGTGATTTCTTTTTAACACGAAGGTAGCCAGTGATTCTAGCATGTCAAGAAATAGCATAGCCTAACAGAAGGAATGCTCCTGACAAGCAGAAGATGGATGAGTGAAGAGAATTTCTCAGGCTAGCAAGCAGAAACCCTGGCTATCTAGTTGAGGAAGGGATGAGAGAATAAAGACTGAAACCAAGAAAAATGGAGACCTTAGGCAACATATCTATACACATTTATATACTGCCGTCACTAAGCTTTTTTCATTTTCAATAAATGCAACATACAAACAAACAAAAAATCCATCCAATTTTCTACGTCAAAATTCATGTACAAAAACATTCCCCTGTGACAATAATTTGTAATGGAGGAATTCATTACGCTTCCACTGCACATTTTATATCCTCTGCTTTCCTATGCCTGAGTGAGTAGGCCACTTGTTTCTGTCTCTCCATTCTCCTAGCTTTGGATGTAACAAATATCTCTTCCTGGACTCTCAAAAAGCTCATTCTTCTTTCCCATAAAAGCTCTCTGTAATGACTGTGAAACAAAGCAAAATACATCCAAGCAGAATTTCAGATACACTACTGGATTATGCATTTTGTGTTTGATGTGTACACAGGTAGATAATGGAATATTAAGTCTCATCCAGAAGAGTTTCTGAAGCATCCTATTTAATCTCCATGAGCCAGCGAATACAGCTAGATGACTCGTGACTGCTGGGGCAAGCACCTAGCCTAAGGATTAGGAGCTCTATTGCTATGTACAATATAAATCACACTGATCTGCCTGATCGCTGCATGCTGTGCTCCATGGTGGAAATATTTATTTGGCAGAATACTCTAAATTTGAAGATGCTATTTAATTTTGTCCTTTGTCCTTTACGCATTATCAGTTCAAGTTCAGGTTATCAAATTGCAGAATTTGTAAAAAAGCAACTAATCTCTACTCCAGCTACCACGCCAGCTGTGAAAGATTTGATTTGATAAAGGAAACGGGTAAGGTTTGAGTAATCTTTTTTATCCTTACCATGTAAATATTGTGTGGCAGTTTAGATCACCTTTGAACACACAGCCATTGTAGCTTGAGTCATTAGTCAGCTACTGACCTTATTTCCCTCTGTCAGGGACTGATAAAAGCAAACAATTGCAAGAGCTCTGAATAAAGAGCAGGTTGGGTGGTGGTTCTTCACTGCATGCCCATCCATCCATCCAAATAGACAGACATTGTGCTGCCAGTATAAAACAGCTCCAGGAAAACTTCTCTCTCCTTATTTTGGGAAGAGATATATACCACAGCTTACTTTGTTACACTGCATTACAGAAAAAAAGTGCAGGGGCCCTTTTCCAATGATGAATAAGAATTTACTGAACAATTTTTTCCAGTGATGCAGGTGTTTAATTTTCATACATAAAAATAAAATTAGTTTTAAGATGGAAGATATTCTGAAACCCTTTTCCTATTTGAAGGTGTAAGATAAGTTTTGTTCAGGTGCAACAATGTAGGACAAGATATAAAATACTGTCTTAAACTAATATAAAGTTACTGAAACAGAAATCATTAAGAGAAATTATATCAAATCAAAATAGATACAGTTCAGATATGATTCATATATATGACATTATTTTAATGTTTTATGAGTAAGTTAATCTTTGAAGAATGCCATTAAGAGGCTACATAGAAAGAAAGAGTGCCATTTTCAAAATTAATTATAAACTTGGTTTTATTTTTATTTCACACTATTTCACTGATATATACTTGTTATTAGTAGTCTAAATTGAGAACAGGGAGCACCAGACCTTTTTGTGCAGATATTCTGCTACTGCTTTTTTTTATTTTGAGTAATAATTCAAAGCCAATCGTATACCATGATTTTCTTTTTACTCTCAACCTAATTCTCACTGCATCCTAAGAGGCCAAGTAATCACAGTATGTGTAATGAACAACTACATTCCTCAAATGCATGTAGAAATTGATGGACATAAAGAGAAAGGTCCTTCACAAAACAAAGAACTTGCTGTAATTGACGTAAAACCTGATACAGCTCCATCTGTCTACCCTGTCACATGTGTATTATTCCTATTTTTCTGGAATAATTCCTGAATTTACCTGGGCTCTTATAAAGCAGAGGGAGAGATAAGATTTGCATGTGCAGAAAGCCATTTCAGTCATCCCTGGTCATCCTGAGAACATTGTCTCTATTGCAGGGATGAGTTTTCCTCCTCTAAGCTTCCAAAATGCCAGGAAGCCAAATATTTCACAAATCATGAAGACGAGAACAACATGTGATGTAAATTATCCCCTTAACACTTTATCAAAATCCCACACTATCATTAGATGCAAGTGGTACTAGAGTAGGAAGTTTTACATTGGAATGAAATTTTCTTCCTGTTGGCAATGAGTTCTGCTATTTTCCTGCTCTCAATCTAGGCAGGAGTGGGGGCAGAAAAAAAGAAAAAAAGAAGAGCTGTTGTCAGTACTGAGGAAATCTTATTATATTCAACTCTATTTTTAAACAGCTAGGTCCAAATTCTTCATTCAGACACACTGGTGCTACCCCATTAAATTCCAGCAGTGGCACCACTGGTAGAGCAGGAATGGCACTCAGATTTTTCACCATTAAGTAATCTGTTTTCATTACCTTCTCAGCAGTTTGTTTCATTTGCCCGCAGTAAAGAAACTAAAATTAGAAAATATTTCATGTTCATAGTTAGTTTCCTTCCAATGTGATAAAAAACAAGTATATAAATTTGTCTGTTGGGTTATGCCTTGTGCAGTTCTACTAAAAAAGTTGTCTTTACATTATAGTGATGAACTGTAAATGGTGTAGTGCATTATTTTGTCCAAAGTAATTCAAATTAATGACCCTAGAAATATTATTTGAGGTGTCTAAGTTATAAAGCATTTCCAATAGTCATGAATATTACGAGTAGAATTTCTATTTGCTCTTGTAATGTATGCATTGTCATGTGTTAATAACCAGTTTTCTGATCATCTTCAGAACTTGCTGTCTCTTCTAGGAGTTTCACAAGCCAGTCTCGTATCAATTCTAGTAGCAAATTAATGTCAGGTAAATGTTGATGGCAAGCTATCAAAATTTTGAATGCATTGTTCTTGCCTTGACTTGCATACTTGACTTGCCCTTATTTTGCGTTACCTAAGGTGGTATTGATTCTGACCGAGAATAAAACAGAAAAAAAAATGAACAAGTCAAAGTATAGTGATCTGACAGGCTCTTCAGCTGATAACTGGAGAATAACATTAACTTAGAAAGTCTAAAAATTAGTTTCATTTACATGAAATGTTAAAAAAAAAAAAGAAGAAAAAGAAAAAATGTAGCATGCTTTTCTTCTTTAGATAAATGTTACTTTGGATGCTTAAAATTAGATTTGCTTCTCAAGAGTAGCAGGGGTGTCTATTTTGTGCATTGTACATGTTCATGTCATTCTTACTAAGAAAGTGTTAAGCCTTCCCAACCACAGATAGTATTTTTAAATTATTAAAAACCCCCAAAGTTCATCCAAGCAAATGGTACCGGAATTAACACGTATTTGGGAAACCTGCCATCATAGTGGTATCCAGAGATGCTCTTAAGAAGCTTAGAGATCAGAGGAGGAGATGAAAAGATAAAGCTTCACAGGAGCTTCACATGACTAAATACTGATGCCAAGACGACTTCTAAGAAAAAGTGGACAGACCATGAAAACATGAAAGCATGATGTCAATCAGCTTCTGGATTTCAAAAGAGAGGACTGAAGAGTAAACTTTTCCGTGAATATAAAATTATACTGTGGCAACGATACTAGTGAACACCTAATTTTTTGAGTTCTCATAGATGTACTGTGCTTCACTTTGACCTAGAGAAAGGGTATTCTAGCTCATACAGTTGCTTTCGTAGTAAGACTGGCCAATGAGTAGAAACAATGACTTTGTATGCACTTGCACATACGCATTTTTTTCGATAACTCATTTGCTGTTCTAAATACCTTTTTAAAGCTGCTCTAATAACTTCTCAACCTTTCTTCCCGACAAAGTATTACAGTCCAATCAGCATTAAACATACATTTGCTCAGCTTTAAAGGTCATTCCATAGTCACACACCAAACTATCTTTAAAGGTAAAGCAGAGCTTGAAAACAGATCTGAAATGTATTTCCTCAAATGATATTTGGCTAGAAATTCTCTAAAAAAATGAAATTATTCTTTCAGTATCAAGCACAACCTTCTAATTTCTTAAAGAAAATTAGATAAGTTATGCTTTTCTTATAAAGGCAAATATCATAAATCCTTCTTACTTCTTACTGTAGAAATACAACCAGAAGAAATACCTTACAACATGCTGCATGGGGTACAAGTTCGTGTACCAAAACTATGGAATTCTTTCTGTTCTAGGTGGGTAAAATTAATTTCAGATTTGATCACGGTGCTGTATATCAGAATCACTGATAAGCAGGTACAGAATAACCCTGTTAACAGAAAACCAGCAGTGACAGGCACAACGCTATGTTGCAAGGATAGCAATCAAATCTGTACATGGCTAATTAACAAGACACGCAGGCTAGATCTACACTGATCATTCAGAAAGAATCTGCCACAAACTGGAATACACCAGCTGTATCCATCCTAGTTGAAACACAATATCATTCTCAGATAACACAGAACATCTGCTCAAGTAAAATTAAATGTCACTGTCTTAATGAAGGACCTCCGTTTTCCTATTAATGACGGGATTTATTTGTTTCATAAAAGTTAACAGCGAAAGATGAACATTAGAAGCTAGAATCCTAAATATCCAAACTGCTATCATTTCTTCATGCTCTCTTCAAGGAATACTATCTTTGCCTTCACAAAGAAGAAAAAAGTAGAAGATGGCTTTAAAGAAGCAGCTTTAAAGGTAGAAGATTTGAAGAAAGTGGTTGAATATTTTAATACAAAGAGAATATTGCCAAGCTGTGAAAACAGTTCTCTTTCAGCAACTGTACACTACAAAAATGCAAAGAAATGTACTGCTTCCTGATCAACTGCTACCAAGCAGTTATAAACTAAGGCCAAGCACATGCCTTGGTTTTACACAGAATAAATGGCTTCTGTGTTCCCTAAGGCAAATCACAGCCAATAAAAAAGTGAATAGGAATTGTAAGAACTTGCAGGACTGGAATTTTAATAACAACATTTGAGATAACAAATAAAAAGGAACCACAGACCAGAAAAGGGCATTTGTATAGTGAAAAAAAAAAAAAAAAAATCAAAAAACCCCAAACGTAAACCCCTTCCAACTACTTAAGAAATAGCAACAGAACACAGAACTGAATTACTAGGATAGATCTTATCAACCTAGTCTCAAGAATTGTGAAACTTAACTTTTAGGGAATTTGAAAAACACATCTTGTCATATTATCAGTAAAGTTGGCAAATTTTAATTCTTCCTTGTCCCAAAGCTGAAGATTCAAGCAGGTGCTTAATTTCTGCGCACAGAATAATCTAAGATAGAATTACAGTAAGGAGTGCAGCCTTAAGTCTCTATAGGTGTGAGACCTCAACAAGAAAAACACCTAGAGCCAAAAATAGCACAGTATGTTTGTATGAAAAGAATGTGTTATTGGTTGAGGAGGGAAGCCGTGGTAAATATACACCATTCTTCATTTGACTCAGTTTATTTTTGGAAATGATGCAACATTTTTCAGTTACTGAATATTTCAAGTACTAAATATTGACGAAGAAACAAAACTCTTGATATTTATTGGCTAACAGTGACTAACGTCTGTTACCGGAAAAAGCAACAATTGTTCCCTCAGAATAACGGACCTTTGGAATGAAAAATGCCAGTTTCAACTTAAAAGACTTAAAGTTTTGTGTATTTTCAGCAACAATTGTGGTGCTATGAGAAAGAGGAACCAATATTGAATGATTGCTTTTTTGCTTTCCACTCAATCCATGTTTAAAGCTTTAACTAGCTTGAGTACTTGTCGAATATATCTTGAAATACATCAGGGCAGACTATTTATTTTATCTTAAGTGCCTTTATTAAGAAAAACATGAGTCCATACCCTCTTCAGATGTGACCAAATGGAATACCGTCATCTCACTTTAAGAATCAAGTTTACTTCCTGGGTATTGCTCTTTCTTAATGTGCAGTGAAATGATCAGCATTTGGAAACCACAGTAATATTAGTAAAATCCAAAACGACTATGAAGTTATAGTAACACTTCCTATTTTTACACAACATGCTTTTAAAACTGAAGAACAAAAAGTGTTGCAACAGAATGTTCCACTTGCTAAAAATATTGGGATTCAGATAGCAACCAGTCCCCAAGGAGGCTTACAGACTTTGCCCACTATTGTAAACATCATCTCTGCATAACACTCATTTTCTTCTTGTCAAGTCTCTCAAATAACCAAGTGAAAACTGCAAGTAAATCCATCATTTTGGCAAACAATGAAGATAATCTGAACTGTTACCAAATAAACTAAATTCAATTGACCTAAAAGATTTTTCCATATAAAATATGAAGTCTTTGCAAGTATTTATTATTTTGCCGTCAATTACCACAAAATACTTCCTCTTCTCCAGCTCTTCCTTGAATCTACCTTTATTATTTATAACAGCAGCTATGGTTATCTACATTCCAAGGTCACTGTAAGTGGAGTGAAATGTATCGAGGTAAGGAACATCTGCACTCTGTCAGATAGTTCAGAATTATATTCCTTATCCAGGAAAATATCAGATGTTCACAGAAAAGCACGAAGAAAAATCTATTGTAAGTTAAGAGTCCTAAAAACATATTTTCTTTTTGTCTCCCAATAGCAAGATTCAGCCAAGTATTCAAGTATGAGAATTTACCCGGTTTAGAAGCTTTTTTTGTTCCTACATGAAAATCTAATTATTTCTTGAATTGTGTACCCTGTTCTGCTTACTGCATGCTTCCCTTCCTTAAAAGGGTGATCCTCACAAAACCCTGAATATCTTCCTAAGATTTTACTTTTTAAGTATTTAAGATATAAAATTGTCTTATTTATTAACAAACTGCTTATGACTTAAAAATTAAGTAACAACCCCCTTTTTTCTGCCTTTTTCTTCCTTTTCCCTCCAGCAACATATGGCAACATCTGTTGCTTCCCTGCTTGACAATGACTTCTTAGCACTGACTTGTCTGCTATCAAAATGTTTTAAAGTGGCAAGTAGAAAAATTCAGGTGCCATTAAAAAAAAAAAGTATATATGTATCAATATGTGCTTTCAAGTTCTTGCTGTTGGCATGCTGCAAGAACATGCAATTACTTCTCTAAAGTCAAGAGACTGAGTATAAAGCTTATTGAGATAACCTGCTTTCTTGTCAAGGAAACATGAGTTGGCTTCTGCTTACTATTTGACTGATCGTAGAACAAACTGTTAATAGGACGATATTCTCATTTTGCAAAATTAGAGTAAAGAGTAGACAATTCAAGTTTCAGATATTTATTAAGCCTCATTGAAAAATTTTCGAACATGTGACCAAGTGCAGCATGAGGCAAGTTTGATTATTTCCTGGATGATTAAGCATGACAATTGTGCGGACGGCTTCCGGAAGACCTTTCTGTGCAGCCATGGAGATGAGTTTGTTTTTTAGAAGTCAGGACGATCCTTTTTCAGTCTACTGTAGTCTACATTAACAGAGTAGAACTAGGAAAGAGAGGGAGGAAAAAAATGAGTAAGGAGCTTGACTATCCACTTTCCATGGCATTTACTAAAACACATGCATCAGCTGAACTCACATTAGGAAACTGAAATCATAGTTTGAGTCTGTACAGTAGACAATAATAAATACAATATGCTTCTGTAAACCGAAGGCAAAACCTAGCTTGCCAAGTGGCACAAAGCATGGCGTATGTGAACAGATAGTGTCACAATGGAACATTAAAGAAGAGCTGCAAAAGCCAAGTTTTAAGTAGCTTCATTTAGAACTGCAAAATATGACAGAGGAAAGAAAGTAAGATTAGTACCTTTCATACTATCAGTTTATACTACTAAAATCGGATTCCACTACAAGCAACTAAAACCAGCCCAAATATGGGCCCAGTCAATGAGGACAATGAATTTACAGACTAAAAGAATATTTTGCCATCCCAGCCTCACCTGACATAAAAGACCTGATGCTATAATTTTTCTTTTTAAAAAAAGAAAGTGAGAAATATTTATCTATGAGCTTTTAATTTAATTCTATTTCAACTTCCTCAAAGAAAAAAAAAACAGCCTACAGCACAACATTCGAACTACAGCTTCCTGTGCAACTTCTATAGGAATTATAAGGTGTTTTCTTCGGGAAAACTGAGCAAGTTGATACAACAAGAAAGAAGTTTACAAAAGGAAAACAATTTAAGCAAAAGCTAAAACTTGTTGTAACAGAGGTTTTCCCCAAATAGTCATTCTCAATTTAAAGTATCTGCCTTTCCAATTTACAGTATCTGCCTTTCCACTTCCCACAGTTCAGATTTGGAAAAAAAAACAAAACAGTAAGACACACACCCAAATATGGTAAACCCTGAGGCTGTGTTTGCATGCTAAGACAGAAGGGGAATGCTACACAAGGCATGTGCTCTTTAAAAGCATTTGTGCTGCACACCATGTTGAATTTGCCTCTTTTAAGAAACAGCAACATTCCAGAAGCAGCAATGAAAAGTATCATGTTCTTCCTGGACCTTTAAAGGAACCACAACATATTTTATTTTGGAGTGTGGAGGTTTTTTTGTTTATTTCAAGTTATGGTACTGAATGGACACTACCTTTGAGAAAACAGTAAGTTTGCTTTTTTTTCATAGCTTGAGGATAATCTTAAAATACTCCTAAAATAAACCTACTAAAATATCCCTTTAGTATGATAAAAACAGGATTTCTGTAAATCACCAAATGTTTAACATGTTTGCGTGCTTCCTCATTAGTTCAATGAAATAGCTTATATATTACTTAAAGAACACTTCTATTGCATCCAGTTACTTATAGACAATTATTTTGTTTTCAAACAATCAACTGTAGAACTGAATTAAGTGTTTAACACTGACATTTTCCTGCTTTGCCTCTCCTGAGTAAAGGCGATCAGTTTAGAGCTTAGAAAGCTTTAGTTGAGAACTCTGGAGGTTTCGTCCTTCTCTCTGTAGTTTATGTCTGAGTATTACTAGCTAGTACAGCTTTCTTCCTGCACATAATTCCTCTTACAGTGTAAGGCATACCACTGCTTCCATATAGACTTCTTTCAAGCCATTATCAACCAGTTCTACCAAAGTTTTAAATCTCAAACTGCTGTGAGTTCTAGAGACAAATTTATGTTGCACAGCAGAGGAAATAACTTGCTCATGCAGCTACTTTTTAATATACTCAAACATCCCAAAGAAGTAGGCTACACCTTTGACACTACATTTCCTAAAAATAATATTTTTCATTTTACCTTGTACTGGTCACTGGGAGACAGTTTGTTCCATGGTTCTGGATTATTTTTCTTGTCCCAGCTATTGAAAGAAATGCAAGAACACATAAAAGAATCACACTATCTTCAAAATAAATAAAATTTGTATGTGCACTGTGGTTATTAGGCCATAGAGAGTCATTCATACACATAATTTTCTAGAAGAAAAGACATAGTGCTTTGTCAGCAGTCTCTAACTATCATATGGTAAACAAACAAATCTTCAAATTGAGGAAATCTCCACACGCTTGGTGCCAGTAATACCGGAGCAGGACATTAACGCCTCAAGAAATATAAAGACCAAGGCAACAAAGTTTACTTTAATATACACAGCAAGAACAGAATCATTCACTTCCTGTGGATTATTCTATACATACCAGACATCAGGGTTGAACATTGCCAAACGCATGAGATACAGGCCGGCACCAATGCCTCCAGATCCAATAATCAAAAACAGAGGAATCAACTAGAACAAAATAAAATAAAATTAAATACTTTACCACAATATAACAAAACAGTATTATGACATAGCATTTCTGAGTACCACAACGACAAATCAAAGTACAAGCTCACAAGCGTTAAGCCACAACACACAGCCCTCTAAAGCCCTGACATAAGCTCCCTGTGTGCAGGACATCCCTCGGGTCAGGAGACTAGCACCTATGAAGAAGCAGAAATGAAAAAATGCCAATACATGCAGAACAACCAAATGTCCCATAACAGCATCTTTCTGAAAAACAATGATCAGCCTCTCCACTGCCCAAAATGGCTGATATCATCTGCACCTCTAATCATAAGGTAAGAAAATAGGAGTGGAGAGAAAAATATAAGCAAGAATGATGGAAGAGCCAAGTCGAGCCTTACTGCTGCAGTACAAGAAAAGCCCACACATACTATCACAGAAACATGAAACAGTTGCAGCCGTCCTGCCATGGGCTAGGACACCTCCCACCAGACCAGGCTGCTCAAACCTGGCTTTGAACACCTCCAGGGATGGAGCAGCCACAGCTTCCCTAGTAAACCTGTGCCAGTGCCTCAACACCCTCATTGTGAAGAATTTCTTCCTAACATCTAATCTAAATTTCCCCCTCCTCCAATTTAAAGCCATTCCCCCACATCCTACCACTACAGGCTCTTGTAAAAACACCCTCCCCAGCTTCTCTGCAGGCCCTCCTCAGGTACTGGGAGGCTATTATAAGGTCTCCCCAGAACCTTCTCCTCTCCAGGTTTAATAATCCCAATTCTCTCAGCCTGTCCTCACAGCAGAGGAGCACCAGCCCTCTGATCATCCTTACAGCCCGCCTCTGCACCCGTTCTGGCAGTTCCATATCCTTCTTACGCTGATTCCATAACTGGACACAGGACTCCAGTGCGGAATAGGGGTGGGGGAGAACCACCTCCCTCTCCTCGCTGGCCATCAGCCTCGACCTGCCTGCAGGCCGAGGGGCCGGGCATCCCCAGGCGAAGGAGACAGAGGAGCGAGGAGGGGAAGGGGCCGGGCACTCACACTGGGATGCTTCTTGGCGTGGGTCACAATAACGCGAAACATGGTGGCAGCGGACGCAGGCGAAGGTCTCGCTCCGTCCCAGGCTCCGTCCCCCCGTCAGCCGCCGAGGCCCAATGTCACGCGAGGCCCCCGGCGCCGCAGCCCGGATGTAGCGGCCCCGCCGTTCGCCTGTTCGCCCAGCGCCAGCCCCGCCTCGCGCCGGCGCTGCCCAGGCGCCCCGGGACCTGCCGCGCGCGCCTGAGGGCGGGCCCCGGCCGGCAGCGCCGCGGCCGAGCAGGCATCTGCACGGGCAGGCCCGGGCCTCGCCCTGCGGCCGGCGCCTGCGCTGAGGGCGGCACGAGGGAAGGGCTCGACGCCTTTTGCTCGCACCGCTTTCCTCTCCTCCCGCACCGCCCGCCGGAGGTCAGCAGCCGCCCCGAGGGGCGCCTGCCCCTTGCCTCTGTGGCAGAGAGACGCGTTGGTGAAAGTTTGGTGTGATTTTCAAATGTAACATGCATGTAGAATCATGGCATGTCATAGTTATGGGCAGGGACATCCCACTAGACCAGGCTGCCCAAGGCCCCATCCAACCCGGCCTTCAACATGTCCGGGGGAGGGGGCATCCATGACTTCCCGGGGCAACCTGTGCCAGAGCCTCACCACCCTCATCGTGGAGAAGTTCCTCCTTATGTGTAGTCTAAATCTGCCCTTCTCTAGTTTATACTTATTGCCCACAGTCTTATCACTACAAGCCTTTGTAAACAATCCCTCCCCAGCTTTCTTTTAGGCCCCCTTCAGGTACTGGAAGATTGCTATAAAGTCTCTTCAGAATCTTCTTCAGGCTGAACAAGCCCAACTCTCAGCCTGTGCTGGTATGGGAGGTGCTCCCACTCTGATCATCCTTGTAGCCCTCCTCTGGACCCATTCCAAACATGATACACAATGAGAAAATTATTGTTGGCAGAGAGGTTTATGGTGAATTGTTACATTTTTTGGCTAAGGTTAGGTTGGATTTCATTACTTTTTGCTAGGCAATTCTAAATGTGCAATGGACATAACCATATAATGCTAAGTGGGTCTCTGCACTTTTATATGTCCATGTCTACTGCCCTATATCTTGTTCTATAGAGAAGAGAGAACCTAATGCCTGTCTTCAGGCAGGATCATCAGCGCATTTGATTTGTGATTTGTTTCACAGAATGTAACCCAAAAAGTAAGTTTCTTTGCACCCAGTCGCTTAAGAAATTCAATTTTCGGTAGAAATATCAGTATGCTACTGAGCTAAGTTAGAGTCCCTTTCCTAGGTTAGAAGCAGAATAATGTAACATGAACGCTAATGGTTTGTGTGGGTGATTTTTACTTCGTAAAATACGAAGTAAAAATGAAATGACAGGGAATAAATGTATTTAATCAAATGGATGTCTCTTATTTCACTTACTAGTTCCACCGATGGGTTTCTGCATCTGTTTAATAATTGTCTCAAATTGTCCTTGTCACAATAAATTCTAAAAAAAGTCATGATTCCTTGCTTGTCATTCCACAGTCCAACCTTTTTCAGTTTGCCAGAGCAGGTTTAATCTGACTAACATAACCATGGAGAAAATAAAAATGCTGGCAGTTGGCCATACCCAGTAACTTGTACAGATACACTAGAAAAGTCATTGGATGACAACAGAAAAATTGTACCAATGTTTTCTTTGGAGAAGTCCAGTCTTGTATGTCTCCCCAACTTGTTTCAGAGTTGATGAACAGAATGGAGCATGGTTACAATGCTCCAAGATTCTGTTTATACATTCAGTATAAATTATGTGGTGGAGTCACTATTTTTCTAGTTTTCCAACTGAAAAAAGCAGTTTGTCCATGCATTTAAAAATATTGAAAATAGTAGTGTCATTGCTATTTCTTTTATAAGAGAGAAATACCTCTTTACCTTCCAAGAGTAACTTGGAAGGTTACAGTGCTCACCCTCCAGCTCTATAGTTGAACTTTTCATCATATGTTTGGATCACAGGGAATCCAGTTGCTGAAGCAGATGCAGGATAACCAGGGAGAGACCAAAGGGTGGGGGACATAGATAGACAGTAGCCATGTGGGGCTGCTCAGTGAAATTCATTGAAACAGTCTGCTTTCTTCTGTGCAGCCGACATAAGGCTGAGTAGCAGAGATTCAGAGACTACAAGTAGCCTGTTTCCACATTACTATAGAAATACCACCAGGGATACGTTATTTCCACTAGGTGTGTCTTGGGCACCTAATTTTAGGAAATACAACCATGCTTCTCAGGATATTTTTTTTCCCAATGAATTACGCTTTTGCTGGCTTCTTGTGCTTTTATGAATTTGAACAAGGGTGTAGTAACTGATCAATTTGCAAAATTTGTCATGCGTTTTATGGGCTTTCATAAATTTTAACCATTGCATACATCAGCTTTTATAGCCTGTGCCTGTATGGCTCAGCTGGTTTGTTGTTCATATACATGTCTTACTATTTATGTTACTTGGAGTTCTGTGTATGTTAATGAGTTTTGCAGCTAAAAAAACATAAAGTGGGAAAACAAGCAGCAAACTGATTTTTTCATTACCATTTTAGAAATCGTGAGTTAATGTTCTTAAAGTACACCTAGTGCAAGCATCACTAAAAATGCAATCTCTCAATTGCTTGACTTGGCAAAATTCTGAGTATAAACTCAAGCCACCTCATGGTGTCTTGATGGTAGATCCAAATACCTCCTTCACTGCTGAGTTCGTGCTGAGTTTGTGTGCTTGAACTCTGCTGTAGTCATATAAATTGTGTTAATTTATAGTAATGCTGTCAATATATTTGCCATACGCGGAGACTAACAAATTTCTACTGCTCATCAAGAGTCCATCCAGTCCCTTAAGGAGGGTGAACACTAAATAAAGACAATTTTACCACTCTTTTTTCCATTGCTTAGTTACTCAAGCTGAAAGTAAACACATTTATTTCCCCTTAAAGTTTGGTGTCTCTTTGTTCACGCCTGACAACTAAATTTATGATGCTTTAGTTAGACTAGTCACTTCTTTTATTCTGAGTAAAGATATTTTTTGTGTGGGTTTTTCCTTTTAAATAAGTGAATCCATAAATCCTTCAAGGATTTTGTCAAGGTTTTGTGATGAACTGATCCATTAAGGACTAAGGAGCCAGGTTTGCAGTAGTGCTTAGCAGTGCTGAAACTCAAGTCCTTGGGTTATTCTGGTGCTTTTATCATTTATTTTCCCCTGTATTCTTTTGTTCTCCCATACAGCCTTTCATGTCTTCTGTCTCTTGTTTATCCCTCTATCATATATTGTTCACATCCTTAGGCTTCTTTGAGCTTTTGGTTTCAGAATTTTTTCTTCTATTCCAGATGCTTTTTTTTCATATTTGTGGCCTTCCTGTTTCTAAAGCCTTTCTTCCCTAAATCTCACCTGTAATTATGAATCACATATCCACAGATTTCTACTCTGTTTAACATTGGTCATGATGTGCTTCATTTTTTTATATTAAAAGGAATTTATTTTAGCCACGGATATAATCATGTCAGATGTCCTGGAGAACGGGAATATGAAGTCATAATAAAATCAGAAGTTATCTGAAGAATCGCACTCAAGGTTTGATAGAATCAGCTGATTAAAAAAAAATCAACAAAGACGTAATAATAATCACCTTGAGGGTACATATTTCAATTGGAGGAAAGTAGGAAGGAAGGACTACTAGATTTGGAGATGTTCCAGTTGGTCACAGATCAAGAAATTAAATTAATTGTGAATTGTCCTACACCATCAAGGACATTTCTCTGTTAATCAGAACATTGTATAAACTGAGGATTTTCTGTAGAACATACCAGTTTCGGTAAAAAGGCAAAAACTTTTAAAAACTTTTAAAAGAGAAAAATATATTTAAAAGCTTTGGAAAAAAATCTTTAAAATATAAATGTAAACCCTGGCATCCAACAAATCCACAGGGATTTTTGTGATTTTTTGTGGTAATTTTTTTTTTTTTTTTTTACTATCTTCTTTTTCCTGTTTGTATGTCTGTTCCCTCTGTTTCAAGCCCTTCTATTCCTTTCTCTGCACTTAGCCGAGTCAACAGCAGAATGGGATATATGTTTGCACACTACTGCCAAGCCCATTTGGAGTATGTTCACATCTTCCTTAAAATATGACTTACATTTGATTTTACTGTGGTGAAATAGTGTCACTGTATATTGTATTCTTGCATCCCTAGTGTAAGGGCAGTAAGGGAATTTAGGGTACTGAGGTGGATGTGAGGAACAGTAACATTGCAATATAGCATCTTGTGATAAAATCTTAAGTGTAAACATCGCAAATATTATAACAATTCTGAAAAAAAAAGTCCAAGAATTTCAGTATGTTATAGGCAGTTATGTTTACAAAGAAAAAAAAAAGAAAGAATTACAGATATAGACCAGTCTTATTAAATTGCAACAAATGCATAACATTTAAGAGGACATAATGAAAGGAAAACAGCAACTTGAAATCCTTAATACTAACAAAATAACAGGAAGGCTATAACAAAGAATAAATTAATAACAAATGGTACTGAAATATAAGGTGCAGAAATACTATACTTCTCTCACTTATGTCCATCCCAAGTATAGGTTGATAAAGCTTCTTGTTTCAGTACATCCATTCAAAGCACACAATAATCTTTGCATTATTAATAATTATTTTAGGAAAAAAGTGCACCTGATTTGTAATAAAGAGATGTTATGCAGCATAACTTGCTAGTGACCTTAGAAGCAAACTTTCTGATAAATAAAAGTGCTAGAGATCTGGAGAAGCAAAAGCTTGGGAACAGTGATTGTATGTTCTGTTACTAAGGGAAGAAAAGTTTGCTAGACTTCATAATCCTCTCAGCAAGTAAAAGAATAAAATTCTGTTAAGACAGAAAGAATTTTTTTTTTAGTTCACTTGCATCTATGTATATAAATTATGATTATTCATTTATATTACAAATACAAATCATGTCCTGGGTTTTTTACAGTGTTATTTGTAAACTTAAAAATATCAGCCCGAACGTACAGAACTTTTGTAATATTGTATTTAGTAATTACTAAGCGTATAGCTGTATAGAATGCTGTAGCATTAATGTAACTGCAACTAGTTTAAAGCAAGTAAATCTTTACTTTATAATAAAGGGTTTTATTTTCATAGGAAAATTAATAATGCTTTTACACAAAGAGAGTGACTATGTAAATCTGTGCTATTTAGCTAAAGTGAATTACCAGTGATAAAATGAAGCAAAAATTTCCCTTATCTTTCTTTCCTGCTGTTAAGCATCTTCTGGCAAAATGTGAATGTATTTACAAGTATTTAAAAGTAAAATGCTGAATTTTGTCCTTGAACATAATTTTTATAAACTCCTAGTTCCTGAGCTGTCATAAACTATTATTGGTGAAACTGCATAAAAAAAAATCTAGAGGGAAGCTCTATGCTTGTCCATACAGAATATAAAAAGAATCATTGGACAGGGCGTTTCATTGCATAAAAATGCTCTTATCCGTCCCTTGCATAGAAAACCTATTAAAGTGTACATTTGTCTGGGAACCAGGTGGCTATATGGGTTGTTCATAATGGAATACAGAAGGATTTTACCTGTCAGTGAGCAGATTTGAATATGGCACAGTTCAGTCTCTTTAGAGATTTTGGAGCAGCATGGGCTGGAACACTGAGAAGCCCCATAGGTAACAGATCCCACAGGAGCAAAGAGGTTAAGGCAACTGTCCCCAACAAGAGTTCTTCTTCGCCTAATGAAAATAATTCAGTTGAAGGACTTCAGTAGTTATAGGAGAAAGCAGAAATAGAGCTATGTAAGAGTAATAAGACATTCCAAAATGGATGAAAATATTCAAGTTTTTATTTAGAAACTTTTATAAAATGTATGGGATTTTTTTAACTCTAACATCATTCCATGACTATTAGGAACACAAGTAAGAAAGAGAATGACAATGGCAAAAGCAGAACAGCTAAGAATCAAATATTTAACAGAAACTAAATTGAGCAAATGAAACAGCGGGCTTTTATATTTAAAATATATTTTGCTTTAAATTATATAATCTGTCAAAGTTAGGATGCAGAATTGCAGGGCCCACACAGCTTGCACACGACTGGAAGGCATGACCTGACCATCAGAATGGAATGATCCCCCTAAAACCTATGCTGATTCAGTGCCCTTTTACAGGTAAACTCTTTCCTCTGCGTACGTAGATGTACTTCCTTCTAAGCTGTTCTTGTGTTTGATTTGGAAGCCCATCTGAACTGTACAAATAAAAAGTAAATTTAATGTTTCAATAGAAAGTCAAAATCTCCACTAAACATGTAAACAAGACTGGTACCTCGAACTGTTTTTAACAGACTGCTGCTTCAACTATACAACAACTCATTAACAAATTAGAAGTGCTTCTGTTTCTAATGCCTTTAATTGTCTTAAGGCTTTTGATCTTTCATCTCAATACGGGGGGTTAAAGGATGCATTTATTTTCTGCTATGGATTATGGAGAAGCACACCTGAATAATGCTTCGAGGACCATTCTGTGCTGTTTCTTTTACGTATGCTGGGGAAGAAATAGATAGTCCTTACAAGTCCTCCATTCTGATATTCAAAATTTAAGTTAGCCTTTGATTAATCGTTTGTTTGATTATAATCTTACGAAAGTTTATTCGAATCTTAGCTAATTTTTTTTATGCTGGAAATCTGCACTGACTGAGACAAGTCACTTATTTCTAGGTTCATGCTAGAAAAAAAGAACTATTATATTCATCAGTTATTGGCTACTTACTTAAAAAATTATGATCAGAGCTTGCTCTCTGAATAAAGCTGTTCTTTACTGGAAAATAATTTGACAGCCATTCTAGGACATATTGCTGCTTAAGAGAAACTGATGCAGCTGCCACAGAAGTGACTCAATCAGACAGTCTGGGAACAGAGCAAGCTGCTCTTATAAGCAGCTTCTGAAATGTAAATATACATATATATATATATAAAATATATAATTGGCTGTGCAACAGCTGTAAGGAATTATATATGAGACCTCACATTAACTGTGTATTTCAAACATTAAAGAGAACAATACAATGTTAACAAAGAAACATGAAAACAGCATATGTTTACAAAGTATAGTCTTATTGCTGTGCCATTATCTGCACAAGCTGTGTCAACAAAAGATTACACAGTTAGAAAAACAGAAATATATTTTGTATTCTAATTTACTGTTCTGTATTTTTTCTTTAATGGAGAATGTCAGTAAATTTATAGAAGGAACAAGGCTCCCAAATCTAACAGATTCAATAAGCCAAAACTTGTTGTCATTTAAGACAGTGATAGAGCCTTTCAAGGACAGGAATAGACATAATTCTGATCAAGCTATTTTCCACAAACCTAGGCTGGAGAAAATCTCATCTGTCTTCCACTAACACAAGTCATATGCTTTTGTTTTCTTAAAGAGAGGTTCTTGCAATTTATGAACAGGAGGACAGATACTGCTATTTTAGAAGTAAGAATGTTATTCATGTAGTTTCCACAGAAAACATAATTTGCCTCCCTCTTCTGCTTTAGTTTTTAGAGGAAGGTTAATGTTTGCAAAGTAGAAAAGTTACTGAATAGAAATTGCAAAACAACATTTTGCAGGTAGTTTAGAAATCCAGTATGTTTTATGCATTGCAGCAAGAAAAGACAAGTCAATACAGCACTTAATACCAGATGACAGAACCATTATTGATTACTTTAGGAGTCTTTAAATTACATTGCAGATCCCAACACTGTTGGGTAGCACAGAGACATCTGAAAAGCATGAATGTGTTTTGTTTGTGTTTCATCGAATGACAGTGCTGTAGGGGCAAAAATACAAAAGTTTAGTTTAAACAAGTCTACCTTCTGAAATCAGTAGAAAGATACAGGTGGCTCCCAGAGGCAATCTGAAGTAGAGCTAAAATAAATCACTCTTTCAGGACGTCATCCTTGGCTCTTACCAAAATCACTCATGCACAGGAATAGTCTTCAGTTGCATTTCAGAAGATGAAACTTATATTGTCTGGGAAGATCATGGAACAGATCCTCCTAGAAGCTATACTAAAGCACATGGAGGATGGGGAGGTGAATAGCGGCAGCTGGCATGGCTTCACCAGGGGCAAGTCCTCTGTGACCAACCTAGTGGCTTTCTATGATGGGGTAACCACATCAGTGGACACGGGAAAACCAATGGATGTGATCTATCTGGACTTCTGTAAAGCCTTTGACGTGGTCCCCCACAACATCCTTCTCTCTAAATTGGAGAGATATGGATTGGCTGGGTGGATGGTTTTGTGGATAAGAAATTGGTTGTATGGGTGTATTCAGAGAGCAGTGGTCAATGGCTCGAAGCCCAGATGGAGATCCGTGAAAAGTGGTGTCCCTCGGGTCTGTACTGGAACCAGTGTTGTTTAATATCTTTATCAATTATATAGACTGTGAGATTGAGTGCACCCTCAGAAAGTTCGCGGATGACACCAATCTGAGTGCTGCAGTTGCCACACCAGGACAGGATGTCATCCACAGGACCTGAACAAGCTGGAGAAGTTGGCCTGTGTGAGCTTCATGAGGTTCAACAAGGCCAAGTGCAAGGTTCTACACCTGGCTTGTGGCAATCCATGATTTCAGTACAGGATGGGGGATGGCATTAGGTTCTCAGTTCTGTATAGAACAAGATGTAAGGCAATAGAGACCCACGTATGAAAGCACTTGGACCCACTTAGTATTATGTAGTATATCCATTGCTCATTTAGAATTACCTAACAAGAAAAATAATGAAATCTAACCTAACCTTGGACAAAATATTTAACAATTAAGTATTAACCTCTCTGCCAACGATAATTTTCTCATTGTGTATCATGTTTGGAACGGGTCCAGAGGAGGGCTACAAGGATGATCAGAGGGTGGGAGTACCTCCCATGTAAGGACAGACTGAGAGAGCTGGGATTGTTCAGCCTGGAGAACAGAAGGCTCTGAGGAGATTTTATAGCAACCTTCCAGTACCCGAAGGCCTACAAGAAAGTTGGGATTGGACTGTTTACAAAGGCTTGTAGTGATCGGACTAGGGACAATGGGTATAAACTGGAAATGGGCAGATTTAGACTACACATAAGGAGGAACTTCTCCACGATGAGGGTGGTGAGGCACTGGCACAGGTTGCCCACAGAAGTCACGAATGCCCCATCCCTGGACATGTTCAAGGCCTGGTTGGGTGGGGCCTTGGGCAGCCTAATCTAGTGGGAGGTGTCCCTGACCATGGCAGGGGGGTTAGAACTGGATGATCTTTAAGGTCCCTTCCAACCCAAACTATTCTATGATTCTATGATATCTGCCACAAATTTTGAGAAATTCCATTTGTTGTCTTTATATTTATCTAGATTAGTACAAAACTCAGGGCTCCTTTTCAAAGAATACAAAGTATTTCATGATCTCTCTTTAAGAAATCAAAAGCTTTCTCAAAAGGTGCATCAAAGTAATTGCTTTGACTACTCTTGAGTTTTATTTGAGGTTTTTTGAAACTTCTGCTCTGTTTAAAATAGGGTGATGTACCACTTATAAAGAAGTAGTATTCTCATATTATCCTTTCTTTAAATACGGATTCATTTAAATGTAGGGAATTGTATTACTGAGCCCACCCCCCTCGTCTGACGGATATATACACTCCATCTGTAAGATTCACATTGTGTGATTGCATGAAATGTATATGCATATAATAAGACTTCTGAGCAGGAATTTCTTATTTTATTTGACTAGATTGAAGTGAAAATGATGCAAAACTGAAAACTGCAAATATCTTGGGTTTTTTTTTTATATATATGTACTAAGACATCAAACATTTTCTTTGAGAACAGGCAGAACATGAGTTAGCAAATTTTAGTAAAGAGGACTGCCATAAAGTACTTCCTTTTTTTTTTTCCTGTGAAATGCTGTTTTCATCTTACACCACACAAGAAATTGGATTAAAGTCAACAAAATTTTCCACTTGTTTACTTGCTTGTTCCAGAATATCCTTGGTCCAAAAAAAGTTGACTCCTATCTTTCACTATTTGCTTGACTGCTTACAAGCTTGTATACTTTGAGATGTTACTCCATTGATGCTGTCTCTGCCCATCTGTTTTTCCTCTTTGGGACTTGCCTTTGAGAAACGCCTCCTTCAGGCTGCCATCCCCATTTACAAAGACATAAGCAGAACACGAACACTTGTGTGAAAAAACTGTCTAAACAAACCCATGGAATACTCTTGAAGTGTTCAGGCACCCAATACTCTTCTCTTTTCTTCGTGGAACGCAGAACAGATGTGGATGAAATTAATGAATTTTTAAGTTGGTATCTTCTGCAAGCATAATTTAAAAGACTTTCTAGCGTTGGGTCAGATCAGAATCTGGTTCACTGTATGGTTGGATGATTGCAAAATTTGATACAGTTATTGAGAATGGACTGCACAAAACCACCACTGTGACTAAGGGCATATAATTATGGTTGGACATTCTTATTTTTTTTAGAAGAGTTATAATCATGTAAGTGCAATTGAAAAAATAACTTTTTATATTTTAATTTTTACAGCATTCTCTGAGTTTGACAAGTATTTAAAGCAATCTGGAAATTGATTCCATTCTGTATTTGATGAGAAAAATTCCAACGGTCTCAGGTTGTTTGTTTATGTTTTCTTTCCCTTTCCAGTAGAAGTAGTGAAGAGCAAGTTTAATCCAGGTCTCCCATTCCTTCCCATCTCTTCATCTGGAGGAGGAGTTGGCAATCCTTTTATAATTAAGATCACAGAATCACAAAAGGACAGGTTGGAAGGGACCTCAGGGGTCATCTGGTCCAACCTTTTAGGTAGTGTATAGTTCAGATGAGATGGCCCAGAACCCTGTCAAGCTGAGCCTTGAAAGTGTCCAGCGTAGAGGAATCCACCACTTCCCTGGGGAGATTATTCTAATGTTTAACTGTTCTCATGATAAAAAAATTTCTTCTGGAATCTAATCGGAATCTCCCCAGGAGCAACTTATACCCATTAGCCCTTGTCTTTTCTACGTGATCCCTCATTGAAAAGGATTCTCCATCTTCTTGGTAGACAACCTTTATGTACCAGTACGTGGCAATAAGGCCTTCTCTTAGCCTTCTCCTCTCAAGGCTGAACAAACCCAGTTCTCTCAGCCTTATGGAAGGTTTCCTAGTCCTCTGATCATATGAGTGGCCCTTCTCTGGCCCCTCTCCAGCCTGTCTGCATCATTTTTGTATGGCAGGGACCAAAAATGTATGCAGTGCTCCACATGCAGTGGGACAAGTGCTGAGTAGAGTGAGATAATGACTTCTTTATCTTTGCTGGTGATGCCCTTCTTGATGCACACCAGCTTCTGGTTGGCTTTTGCTGTTGTAGCACACTGCTCACTTGTGTTGAGCCTGTTGTCCAGCAAGATCCCCAGGTCCTTCACCAAAGAGTTGCTCTGCAGCCAGGTGGAACCCAGTCTGAACTGCACATGAGTATTATGTATTCCCAGGTGCAAGGCCTTACACTAGTCACCACTGAACTGCATAAGGTTCCTGCTAGCCTGGTCTTCCAGTCTGTCCAGGTCTTGCTGGAGGGTGGCTCTTTCCTCTGGAGTGTCAACCTCCCCACTCAACTTGGTGTCATCTGCAAACTTCATCAGAGTACTCTTGATCCCAACATCTTGATCACTTATGAAAATATTAAACAGCAACAGGCCCATATCCATCCTTAGGGGACCCTGCTTGTGATTGGTTGCCAGTTTGAGAAAGAACTACTTACCACAACCCTCTGAGTATGGCCTTTCAGCCAGGTCCTCACTCACCACACAGACCACTTGATCTAGACCATAGCACGTCAATTTCTGTAGGAGGAGGCTCTGAGGAACCGTGTCAAAAGCCTCGGAGAAGTCCAAGCAGACAGTGTTCACCACTTGCCCTGCATCAACAGATTGGGTCACGTTGTTGTAGAAGGCTATCAGGTCTGTCAAGCACAATCTGCCCCTAGTGAATCCATGCTGGCTTTTCACAGTTACATGCTTCAGTTGACTTGTGACAGTTGTTGGGAGTATTCGCCCTATAACCTCACCAGAGAGTGAAGTGAGGCTGATAAAACTTACGAAACATTTAAGGTAAAACTTATTGAAACATTTAAGAGGACAAAGAAAGGTATATTTTCAACATCAAAATGTTGTTCCTACTAAATTTCAGAGACTGTAACAAACAAGCTTCTCAAAGCTTCATTATTATTTTCTAAATTAGGGTACTGTCTGTTAAATAATTTAAATAAAGGGTTTCTGCTATTTCCTTCTATAATTGTCACAGTATAATATGCATACTTTAACTTGTATATGCCTAAAAATGATTATCGCTGTAGTATGATATCTAGCATATCTTCCTGGAAGCTGGAGTGGAATCTTTTAAATAGAAGTCTTGCCTATGCTTGGGACTGGAGATGTTAAAATTTCTTGAGGATCTTTGGTTTATGACCATCACAATGACAATAGATTCCCTTTCCACGAACTACTGCTATAGCCTTCAAAACTGAGTACTTACCTAATGCCAAACTAGGTTTCAAAATAATGCAGAATTTAAAAAAAAAAAAAAAAGTTGTGTTTACACATGGAACAGGACACCCCTCTAAATGTCTGGCTCAGCAGTATGACAATATAGAAGAAAATCTGCTTCTTTTTCGGAACTGACACAGCTACAGGATTTAATCCTACTTCTTGAGAAACACTTGAAACTGAGACTGATCTGTAAAACATTAAATTAGGACTATTATTTCTTAAGGGTTTATATAATGAAATATTTGTTTCACAGTAGGCAACAAAACACAATTGCACAAAGACTTGTGAAGTCCAGCTCTAACAGGGACTGTTCTAGGGGCTCTACTATCACTTGGGAACGTAAAATCTTGTCCTGACTTGCAAAATCAGTTCTCGTATCTATTTTCAAGAACTTGTGCTTCTTGCAAAGCAGTTGATAGTCACAAGCCATAAGATTGGCCATCACTGTCGTCTGTTTTCTCCCCAGCCACAAAATGAGATCAGATACATCCGTTCTTGCTGCACTTCCCAGGCAAGGTGCCAGTAGTTTTGCCATATGCTGCCAGCAGGGTACCTTAACAAAGACATATCTGGGTAACTGTTTTTCTTTGCTAAGAACCAAAGAAAACTGTATGTATATCTTGATGAAGTGGAACTTTAACAAAACAGAATGCCTTTTGCAGTAAATTGGATCTTTGATCAGCTGAAATTCTTAAAATATATTTTTTCAAGAAAAACCATATAATTTGGCAAAAAAAATTAAAACCAGATTAGTTTATATAAAATCTCTGGTGATATAGGATGTCTTCTATGTCTTTGCTAAACATTTTGCTAATCAGTGAAATAATGAATATTAGAAAAAGAGGCAAACTGATTCTTAAATGTCACATTTACATTTTACAGAAAAACATTAAAAGCAGTTATTTCCTTTCTTTATAACTTACTGATTTTATTATTTCATTATAATTTGTCATGCAAATCTAAACCAGGCCAGCACAGCTTATTTTGTTTACAGATAGTAACTAAATAGAACTTAAAATGAAAACTATTGAAGTCCCTTCAGTATAATTTATTTTACAGCAGTTCACAAAGATTTTTGTCAGTATAGCTCAAGCATCTTTTGTCCTCAGTAGACCAAAACAAGATTGTATTGGAAAAGTTTATGTGAGAAGGGCCGTTGACACTCAAATTCAAAGTAATTATTCTTGTAAAATTAATTAACTTTTTTTTTTTTTTAATCCAAGCCCTTAGAACACTTCCCATTAGTAACAGCAGGTCTGAGCTTTTTATGTTCATTGTGGCAGATGTTCTTTACATCCCAGATATTTTCAGAACAACAGAATGGTTTGATGGATGAAAGGCTGCATCGGGAAAAGTGTATCAGTCAGCATTATTAAAAGCCTGAGCCAGAGCCCACTGAAATCAGTGGGAATCACTGGCTTATGTTCACATTTTTCACATCTTGTTAAGAGGGAGTGAGCGTTGATTATTAAAAAAAAGAATGGAATGACATTCTTTCCTTATAGTGCACATAGTTGCTTTCTCCAACAGTAAGGAAGAAAAAGGCTATATAGGTGCAACAATCTGCCATTGCACACATAGATGGCTGGGTTTGTGACCCTAAGAGGCTTGCAGGCTTGCACAGTGACTACCAGGTGGCAAACCCTCTCGGGGAGCCTGGATACACTTGGAAGAAGTGCTGGTAGTGCTAACTGGTTGTGGTGCGCCAATACTATTGACAAAGGGAAGCACATTTAAGCAAACAAGAAGGGAGCTAAAGATTAAGCCTTCTATGATAGTATTCTTCAAAATGCTTCTTGTACTCCTTGGGATCATAGCAAAAGGTGGGAAGACAGATTTTTACTACCCCGACTGGACAGTATAAAGTAGGAAGAATGCACATTCATCACAAATTGAGAACAGTTTCAGAATAAAGGAAGTATTTTATCTGAAATTCATCTGAATGAGGTGCCAGGGAGCTGCAGAGTGCCCCAGAAAGGCTTCTCCCAGCTCTTTCTCACACGGGTCTTTCTCCAGAGTCTGATCCAAGATCACAGGGCTGCATCACATCACATCACTGCTGGTCTTGAGCACTGACAGCCAAACTGCCCTAGGAGGTTGTAGAGCCTGTTGGTACAGTATCTAACAAAGAGTGACACAGTGTGATTTTGACACTTAAAATCTAGAAAGTCATAAGTGAGTGTTCATAAAGTAGAGACTGTGAAAGAGCTCACAAGTGCACAGGTACACAGGATTCTGAAATGGTGATCCTGCTTTAAAGAAAAACTTGGAATTTCTGTATCCACTGGTAAAGGACTGGCCAAGGATTGCAAGTACTCAGGTAGGAAATGGGGAACTAACAGAGTGTAATTTAAATGAGTTCCCAAAATGGCAACAAAACAGAGGTATACATGCTTATAGGTAAATGCTAGACATTTAAGTAAGATGGAGGAACAGGAATGTCCTCACTTAAAAAAGTAACATAGCAGACAGCTTGATGGATGAGGGATGGGCTGTGGATATAGTGTACCTGACTTTAGTAAAGCCTTTGACACAGTTTCTCACAGTATTCGGCTTGAGAAACTGGCTACCACTGACAGGTTAAAAACTGGCCGGATGGCTGAGCTCAAAGAGTGGTGGTGAATGGAGATAACTCCAGCCGGAGGCTGTTCACAAGTGATGTTCCCCAGGGCTCAGTGCTGCGTCCAGTTCTGTTCAATGTCTTTATCAATGGCCTGGATGAGGGGATCAAATGTACCCTCAGCAAGTTTGTGGATGACACTAAGCTGGGAGGAAGTGTCAATCTGCTGGATGGCAGGGAGGCTCTTCAAAGGGATATCAACAGGCTGGATCGATGGACTGAGGCCAGCGGGATGAGGTTTAACAAGGCCAGGTGCAGAGGCCTGCACTTGGGGCACAACAACCCCATGCAGTGTTACAGGCTTGGGGAAGAGTGGCTAGCAAGCTGCCTGGAGGAAAAGGACCTGGGGGTGTTAGCTGGCAGCTGACTGAACATGAGCCAGCAGTGTGCCCAGGTGGCCAAGAAGGCCAAGAGCATGTTGGCCTGTATCAGAAACGGTGTGGCCAGCAGGAGCAGGGAAGCGACTGCGACCCTGTACTCTGCACTGGTGAGGCCACACCTTGGACACTGTGTTCAGTCTTGGGCCCCTCACTACAGGAGCGACATTGAGGTGCTGGAACGTGTCCAGAAAAGAGTGACAAAGGTGGTGAAGGGGCTGGAAAACAAGTCTTATGAGGAGCGGCTGAGGGAATTGGGGCTGTTTAGCCTTGAGAAGAGGAGGCTGAGGGGACACCTTATCACTCTCTACAACTACCTGAAGAGAGGTTTCAGAGAGGAGGGTGGTGGTCTCTTCTCCCATCAGGGGAAGTTTAGATTGGACATTAAAAAAAAATTATTCACAGAAAGGGTTATCAAGCACTGGCAGAGGCTGCCCAGGGAAGTGGTTGAGTCACCATCCCTGGAGGTGTTTAAAAAGTGAGTAGATGAGGTGTTTGGGGACAAGGTTTAGTAGTAGACAGGTACGGTTGGAGTTGATGATCTCTAAGGTCTTTTCCAATCTAGTGAGTCTATGATTCTATGGAGACTTGGTGGAAAGAAGACTATCAGTGGCACACTAATATCCAGAAACAGAATATACATGAGATGATAGAGTAAACTGTGTCTAGGAAAAAGATGCAGTATATATTCCAGAAATCAGAATCAAATAAAATCAACAAATTAACCACTGCACTGAATTTGTATGGATTGAAATTCCAGGCCTAAAGTGTACAGAGGTTGTACTTGATCTCTCTTAATAACCATCCAGAAAGGATGGCAACACAGACTGCAATATTCTGAGAAAAATCAGGAAGTTACCTCCCTTCAGATGGGATGAACATGATACTGAGATATGAGCAGAGATGAAAATGTTCAACATTATGAATGAGTCTTTGATGGAGTGAATGTTTAGTGTGTCCCCATCCAAAAATACAGATCTTGACTTTTTAGTGATTAAGTGGCAGGATCTAATAAAAATCTTACTGCTGAATTGCTCTTCTCTAACAGTGACCATGTACTTACTTACTCAGCCTTCCTACAAAGGCAGTAAATCTCAAAAAATCCACACTTCTTGTGCTTCACTTCAAAAGAGACATATACAAAAGATTCTTAATGAGATATGTCAAAGGGGTAGTCCGATGAATTAAATCCTCATGGTCATGTAAGCTATTGGACAACACTATGCTGGAATCACAGCATTAGTGTTAATCACCTATGAAAATGAAAGAGAAAATATAAAAGGAAGCTGAAATCACTTTCCTGCAAAGTTAAGGATACTATTATAAACAGGAAGGAATCCTTCAGATTGTATTTAAAAAAATAAAATCAAAAATATCATAAGCTCTAATAGATTAAATTTAAAGTATGATCAATTAGGCAGAATGGAAAAAGAATTCGAGACTCTACAAGATAAAAGAATCAAAATTAGTACTAAGTCATATTTCAAACAGCAAAAACATGCCAGTATCCATTGGGCCAGTGGACGATTTGTAAGAAATATGTATCTAGGGATATGATTTCTTTCCATTATCTCTTTTCTGTGGAAAAGAAACGAAGTATGCTAAAGTGCTGTTCTCTTGGGGAAGAGAGCTCACCAAACAATCCATATGAATTTGAAGTAATTGTGAAAGCAGCTACAGATAAAATATTAAGGAAAAAAAATGCTCTGATAAAATGCCAGGAAACCACCACTATCACAAAAACTTTGAAAGAACTGAGGTATGAAACAGTTCAACTACTAATGGTGTAACCCTTATCTGACTGGGCAGTAAATAAAATAGCAGATGAAATTCAATCTAGATAAATACAAAGGAAGGGAAATACAGTGTAGATAAATACAAACTCAGGAAAAGCAGTCGTAGGCTCAAAATAGAATGATGGATTCTGACTTGACTGTTTTCACTTAGGAACACAATCTTGGGATTGTGGTTGTTTTACAGAAGTGTCAGTTCAGTGCAGTCAATGCTCACTCCATGTCCCAGGGGAAAAAAACCACAACCTTAAAAATCATAATGAAAGGAATAGAGAATAAACTAGAAAACATTATTATTCAATCGAGTGCATGCACTGCATTTCAGTGCTATCCTCTCATTAGAGAATAGCAACATATAAGGACTAGAAAAGACTCATAGCATTGTAGAATCACAGAAGGGTTTAGGTTGGAATGGACCTTAAAGATCATCTAGTTCTAGCCCCCCTTGGAAGGTGTCCTACCTTCCACTAGATCAGGCTGCTTAAATCCTCATTCCACCTGAGCATCTCCAGGAATGGGGCTTCTACGACTTCTCTGGGCAACCTTTTCCAGTGCCTCACCACCCTAACAGAAAAAAATCCCTTCCTAACATCTAATGCAAATCTTCCTTCTTTCTGCTTAAAACCGTTACCCCTTGTCCTATCACTACACCCCCTGATAAAAAAGTCCCTCTCCATCTTTCCTGTAGGCCTCCTTTAAGTACTGGAAGAGTGCTATAAGATCTCCCCTTCACTTCATAGAAGGAAAACAAGGGTCATTGAGAAATGGAAGTCTATCTCAGTACTGCTTTCAGAAGACTGTGTGAGCTGGGTTTCTTCAGCCTGAGAAAGAGGTGACTGGGGAGGTATAGCAGAAGGTACAAGAGCCAGGTTCAAAAAAACCCAAATTAGATTGTATTCATACGGAAGGTAGTAGACCTTTCAGAATTCTGGGCCAAATAATGCTGCAATAATTAATAACTCTACATGAGTTACAAAGGTGAATGGACAAGTTCTTAGAAGAAAGATTCATAGAAGAAAGACTCATTACAGGACACTAAATGGACAAACCACATCAGGATCAAGACATTCCCAAAGTTGAAAATAATTGGAAGTTGGCAAATCGGTAGATAGTATCATATATACTTGCTTTGTTTCTTCTTTTCTTTGTCTGCCCACTTAGAGAGACCCTTTATTTGAACCAGTACAACAACTCTACAGTCTTATGCTTTCATAATTCTTTATTATTATTAATTATTCTTATTTCTTTATACAGTGGCCCAAATTATACTTTTCAAACAAAAAAACCATGGCTTACTTGATGAGCTCATTATCTGAAAGCCACATGATATGAAGTATTAATATTCCTTCCATCGCTTGTTTGTCTAAGAGCTTTAATCACTACTCAAAATTTGGCTATACTTGAAATAGATGATACACAGAAAAACAATAAAAAAATGGAAATACTAAGTCTGCCCTAAATGGACTGGAAATACAAGCATAGAACAATAAACAGAAACAGAGAGCTATAGCAGGGAAGCAGAAATAAACTGTGAGACAATGTTGAGAGACAGTATCCATTGGACCTTAGAATATTTTTGAGGGCATGGTGGTAGAAGGGTATTAGGAAAGGAAAAATGAGCAGAGTTTGTGGGTATTTACAGGGAACACATTTTCAGTATGAAGGATGCCCAAGGAAAAAATCTCAAACTTGTTTGTTTCAAAATTTAACAGAGCAGAGGTCAATACATTGTGTTAAACAAATTTGTATGGCAAATGTCATCTGTTGTAAAGAAATGGCAGATGAAAAAAGAAGTACTCTGTGAAGTATACTGAAATCAAGCCCAAGGAATTTATGACTGATGCAGCAGAGGATAATTCACTGATGGGATAAAAATGGAAAAGGAACATGGCAGAAGCTGAGAAGAATCATAACAATAGATATGGCAACGTCAGAATTGCATTTTTGAAAACCAGAGAAAGGAATATTGATGTAAACAAGAAGGGAGATGAGCCTAGACAAGAATTTTAGCTGAATGGGCAGATAGAAAAGCTGCATGTGAAGTGTGTTTTCATTGAATCTTTCAGATGTAACTTCAGTGGCAGGATCTGCAGCGAGGTCTGACTTGAGGATTGTATCCTTTGTACGAGCATGAGTGATGGGGATGGTCTCATACTAGCTAAAAAGTTGGTAGGCATATAGAGCTAGGATAAAGGTGGGAAGAACTCTCTTTTAGCTCAAGCTTTAGCTGACAAAAATCTACAACATGACAATTTTTTTTAAGTTACAACTGCTGTTTGATTAAGGGGTTGCAGGACTGGAATTTAGAGTGTGGGGAAGAGAAGGTATGGAAACCAGGAGTCTGCCATCTGTGAGTATCTATATATAGAGGTACCTCACGTGGGACCTGACAGCAACAGAAATACATAGATCCATCTTCCTAACACCTAGGTTTAACAACCACTTCCTTTATCAACAAGAGGGAGTAGGGCCCATCTCCACCTAATGTTAAAAAAACCCACATATTATTTAGCATAACAATTCACATAGAACTAAGGCTCTAATTCTAATAGTTCTTCACCTTTGCAATCTTTTATATATATATATATATATATATATATCTCTTTTATTCAGAAAGATCTTCTACTGAAGATATATACTGTTGTTTTTCACTTTTCCTGGACTCTTTTACAACATGTATACCAGATAATCAAAAAAACCCCCATAATTAATGGACTGAAGCAGGATGAGGACTAAAAAATATCTTAATATGTGAAGGGAATGTTCCCTGACAGCATTTGACTGTAGTAGACCTTGTAGCAGCCTGCAGTTTATTATTTCAAAGTCTTACTGTTTCGAGACTATTGACACTGATTTTCCTCACTATGTAATTTAAAACAGCAAGGACATCCGATTCAGTCTTTTTATATTTTACCATATAACACTAGACAAAAGAGCAGAGATCACTGAGAGAGGTGCTTGCTGTAATGGCACAGATAAAGCCTGAAAGCTGGAACAATTCTCTTTGGAAAGAAGAGGTCAGTCTCCCTACTACAGATGGTGATGCCTTGATGGACAAAAAAAAAAAAAAAAAAAGTTTGCTGTTTGGATTCAGACAGGGAGGTCATGGCTTTAACTGTCTGCACACTGACAGGGAAAAAACCCATCCCTGTTACAGGATTTCATATTATTATTTCTCCATTCACAGTTGATGGATGAGTCAAAAATATACTTACTCTTGAATTTATTCCCTAGGTGAGGAAATACTGTATAACTGTATATTTTCTTTGAAAACCTGACACTTTCATTAAACTAAGAATGATGTTTTTAAGGTAATTTATTTGAGTGTGACTGTATTCTCTGACTTGCTATTGTGTAGCTTCTAAAATGGTCTTTACAGAACCGAAACAAAGGTTCTTTTTTTTCTTAGGGCAATAGTACAGTCAGAAGATATTATTTTCTCTTTTTCTCTAGGAGTTGAAGAGCAGCACTGAAATGGAGATTCAGACACCTACTCTTGCAACAGCCTGCATACTGAAGGTTCAATCTGAAAAGAACTGCTGGAATGCTGAGATAATTGAAAGACTTGACGTGCTTGACATGACCTGATATGCTGAAATATTTCTAGGCATTTTTTAAGTATTATGTTATTGAAGGAGCTGCTGTGACATTTTCATACAAGAGGTACTATTCCAGTTCTTCATAATAATGACCTTCTAAGATAATTTTTTTGTATATGTATGAGCAAAGTATTTAAAGGTGCTAAACTGACAACACTTGCAATCTATTTAATGGATATAGCAATGTCAGTACACTGTTTAGCTTCCAGCAGCGTGCCAGTAATACCTCATTTCTTCAACCAAAAAGGCAACTGAACATTTCACCGTCCTTGATAATCTGCTGAGATTGGCAGAAGCGTTGCAGAAATAAGGGGATCAGACATTCTCTCTGAAGACTTCTTGTGAGCAAATTCTTCCCGTCTTTTCCCCTTATTTGAATTAGTCTGACTCTAACGGAAGTCAGCATTTACTAAGGGGATCTTATCTTTTAACAGATTTTTTTTAGAATTATGATCAAAGTTGAACTAGTAGTTCTAGTTAATTTCTACAGTGTATGTTTTATTTACTTTGAATTACTAAATTTGGAGGATTTCTTGGTAAGCGCTATGTTTGTAGTGTTCATAAATTTAGGGAAAGAGTAAATAAATTTTAGGTACTTCACACTTCTTTTAATTTTATTGATGTGGGTTTTTTTTCTCTGTTGAGGAATGAGGGTGAATTATGCAAGCTGACTACAGAAGAAAATGTGCATGCTATTTTTAGAAATAAAAGTTAATTGTGAATATTCCTTTGGAGTGTGGGAAAAAGAGAGGAAGAGTAAAAAGAAAGATTTGGGATAAGAAAGAGAAAGGCAGAAGGGCTGAGAGGATTCAGGTTGTGGGACAGAGTACACAAAGGGACAAAGAAGGAAGAAGGAAGGAGTGGTTGGACAATGTGAGGTGCTGATGATGAGCAGGGGCAGGCAGCCATTAATTAACTTCTGCTTGATCACCTATTCTTGCCAGAACTGTATAGGAATAATCCTAGCATTGCAGATTACCTAGAGGGCTGAACCGAAAGCCAGACAGGCCATATATCTGCTTTGACTTTCATGTTCAAAGGAATCCTGTGTTCCACCACTGCTCTACAGGGCATTATCTTCCCCTTGCCCATGTTACATGCTGAAAGCCCTGACTCTTTGAAGCTGCCTGTGTCTCTCAGTCAGCTTTTATACATAAAGCCAAATTGTGATTCAGTTCTCTTTACTTTTCCTTCCCTTTAAGCATGATTTGAGTCGTCCTGCTGATCACCCTGTATGGGAGAGGATCAGGGGCTTGTTCCCTGGCAGGCAGGGGATACTCCAGAACCTGTTGCTGCACGTGACAGCGTGGATCTACAGAGTCCAAATGAAGGAATCTGAGCCCTTTTTGTTGTCCTATTAAGAGTGCAATTGTGTGTGAAGAGAAAGTAGGAAGGACATACCACTTAAAGGGAATAAAAACCTAAACAAACAAGGAGTAAACAGCTAAGACATATGTAACTCCTACTGGAACAGGAAAGCAGATCAGAGTTTTGAAGGAAAGACTAAACTGCATAGGCCGATAGCATATTTGGTTAGGACTGTCAAAATCAGATTCAGTAAATAAGTTAATTTTGCAGTCAGGCTACCCATGTAACCTACACTCTATTTTAAAAAAGCACAACTAATATCCCCATGAAACTTGTTTTTGTTTTTGCAATACCAAGAGGAATTTTATCTCTGGGAAGACTTGTGTGGGTGCAGAGCTGTGCTAAATGTAGTCCTGTTACAGACTGTATTCTTGCCAAACTTTACATCCCCTCCACACTTCATTGTAGAATTAGTTTTAGGGAACTTGCATTTATTAATCATTAAACACACATCTTCCAATAAGGTTCTTAGAACTCTGCTGCAAGCTTTCATGTTTAGCACTATTCTTGATCCTCAAACTCTTGAAATCATACCAGTATGTCAGAGCACCTTCTCTTTAAGATGTTTTCATTTTTCTAATTACAAAAACAAGTTTTTGGGGAAAAAGCTAAAAAGCAGATTATTCCCTTAGTTGTTTTTTTAAAAAAAAAACACTTCACAAAGGTTTTGTGCGGCACGCTCATTATTCATGAGGGACTCCTGCAACAGGCACCTACGTTGTCTCCTTCACTACCTATCTCTCACCATTAGGTTTTGCGCTTTGTTCCTGGACTCCTGTGTTGTGGTAAAACACAAATCTTTGGGTTTTTTTTTTTTCCCCAAACGCAATGGGTTGCTGTTTCAAGAGTGCAAGAATGAACTTGACAATGCAACGCAGTCTGCAAGGAACTGAGCTCTTAGGGTTTCTGAGAATTAATTGATAAATTTCACTGCAGCTGGTTTGTATGTTTAATTATCTCATCATATAAATCTATCTTGTAAGATGTAGCTGGCTTAGGTCAAGAGATAACCTGTCTTAGAGCTGTGAGAATTTATTAATATGCTTATTTGTCTTGTAAGATGCAGCTATTGTAGGTCAGGAGATAACTCACCTGATGGGATGAGGGGGAATGGCCCCAAGCTGTGCCAGGGAAGGTTCAGATTGGATATCAAGAAAAAAAATTTCACAGAAAGGGTCATGGGGCACTGGCAGAGGCTGCCCAGGGAGGGGGTTGAGTTATCAGCCCTGGAGGGGTTTAAAAGACAGGTAGACGAGGTGCTCAGGGACATGGTTTAGTGGCAGATAATAATGGTTGGACTTGATCCTGGAGGTCTTTTCTAACCTGGTGATTCTATGATTCTGATCGGAGTCTCCAGACATGATTGGATAATCTAAGAAAATAATGAACATTCTTTAAGGATTTATATAGTTCTTTGTCTAAAGCTAGTATATATTTCCACTGCTTTTGTAAGTTATGCCTTTTTTAGAAGGGCATCCGATTGCGCGCTGAATTGTAAAATAATTATTGTCTTTGCTTCGAAGTCTTTGTCCTTTTCAATATTTTACCAGTGAATAAGTGTTTCTCACAGGGGTTAAATAAAAGCAGTTTGACAATGCTTCCTTTGCACGCGGAGGGAACAGAGGAAGAGCCGTACTCTTTTTCGAGCCTTTTATTCCTACTAAATGCGAATCACAGCAGTCCCGCCGCCTGCGACTGAATGAGACTTTCTGTCCCGCGGGTGCTCGGGACGCTCCCCGCCGGGCGCTAGGACCGCGCAGGCGCCGTGGGGCGGGCACGCGCGCAGGCGCGGCAGAGGGAGCGGCGCGCGCGTGGGTCTGCATCCGGGTCGCCGAGGCGCCCATTGTCTGGGGAAGGGGCCCGGGCTCGGCGGCGCCGCACCGCAGGGCTCCCGCCCGCCCGCCGCTCCTCTCCGCAGGCTTTAGTAAGTCACCTCCGGCGGCTCCTCCTGCCCCCGTCCCGCGGAGATGCCGGAGCGCCTGCTCCCTTCCTTCCCTCGCCGGCGGGTCGCGCCGAGCCGCTGCGCCTGGCGGTGCCGGTGGCTCCGTGCCCGCCCCTCCGCGGGGTCTCTGGCGTTCACTTGGCGCTCCAGGGGCTGCTCCCGGCCGGCTCGGTCCCGCGGAGCCACTCCCGGTGCCCCCGCCCCTGCGTGGCATGGCCGTTCTGCCTTGCTTTTTCATTTAGATATCTTAGTTCCCACTGTGCCACCCAGTAACGATTCTGTGTTTTTCTTTCCCTGCAGTGGACCGCAGTTCGAAGAGGAGACAAGTGAAGCCTTTGGCAGCTTCGCTGCTGGAAGCTTTAGATTATGATAGCTCTGATGACAGTGATTTTAAAGTTGGAGATGCTTCAGGTAAATATGCTTCCTCATCTCCTCGGTTCAGAATTACCTTATTTTTGTTTATGGTTGCTTACTTAATATTGTATGGGCGGCAGAGGGGTATTAGTGAACTGTTGCGACCTGGAGCCGCTTGAAGTGCAGTGAATTGGTTGGATAACTGGAAATTCTCATCCTGCAGATAGAAAACAACTTATAAAACATCCATAAAATACTCCAACTGCAATTACATTTTTTCTCAACAGAGAACTTGTGATTATCAAACTAGTTTTGACTGAGTCATTTGGCTAGCTTATGTACTGACTACCTTAACATCTTACATCTATGCTCTTTTTTCCTGTAATGTAGAGATATTCACTGCATTTGGTATTGAATTAAGAATATGCTGAAGCCATTTTGTTTTGAATCAGTCTGGATAACAGTTTGTTGTGGACTTAATAACTTGCTTGTTTGTCAAGGTTAATTCCACTCAGTGAGTGAAAACCTTAACCAGAAAGACAGTCTGTTGAGATTTTTGCTGTTTTTTTACAATAGGCAAACTTAAGGTGTCCACTCGGATAGCTGTGCAGAAAGGTGTATTTGTTTCATACTAGATGGAAGTCCTTGCTTCAGAGTGTTTCTGTTCTGCAGTCTTTTCACTAAGTGAAGTTTTCGGTATCTGCCATGAACATGCACAGATACTGAAAGTAAACAGGATGTCAAAGTAAAATTAATAAATATAAGTGCATTGGAGGGAAGTGAAAGAAGGGGCAGGACCATGTTTGTGAAGAAACTCCACAGTGGGTGTTTTGTGGCATATGCTGAGGGAAATAAGCAAAGAGATGCACATTGGGAAAGATGTGAGGGAAGCATTGTGACATATTGTAAAATAGCTTTACTTTGTTATTTCTGTACAGGGGATGCTGATCTATGTTATCATGTGAATGTATCTTGCAAAAATATTCCCCATGTCCATTTAAAAGCTTATTTTTTTAAGTATCTGGCAAGCTCCTCCTTATTAGTGAACTTCAAAATGCTTAATAATCGTTTCTCCAGTGCCAGTTTTAAGATAGGCCCTAGTGCTCCTTGGTTGTTTTTTTTAAACTAAGCTTAGACATAGAATTATAGACTCGTAGAATACTTAGGGTTGGAAGGGACCTTAAAGATCATTTGGTTCCAGCCCCCCTGCCATGGGCAGGGACAATGTTTCCCTTGGTTGATCTGGTAGAAGCTGCAATGACTTAAGAGAGTAAAACTGATGTCATCTGAAAAACTTCATGCTAAGATTTTTGGGGACTTGTTTAATTTACTTTTTTAATCTTGTCTTGGGGATTTCTGATGCTTTCTTTTGAGTCAGGACACCGCCTTTTGTAAAGACAGTTTGCCATAGAAGGAAATGATTTTTACTTCCCAAAGAAAATATTCTTATCCTGGAATAGTAGTGTAGGCAACATTTAAGGTAAAAGGAGAGTTGGAAATGGAGTGCAGGAGCTGGACACATAATTCAAAGCAACATAGTATTTGATTAGAAGACAGCCTATTAATTAAAAATAATAGGTAAAGCTTCTTGACTGAACTTTGTCTAAATGCAGAGGATTCATTTGAAATTGATATCCTCTTTGGCTTTTAGGGTATCGTATGTACACGTGGTCTAGCCTTGAGCATATTTCAATCTCAGTTTCATTTTGAGGAAGTCAGTTGGGATTTCCCTTAAAAAAAAAAAACAAAACAGTAAATGGAAACAAGCATGTGAGAATAACCTAAGTTGCACTTACAAAATGTTTTCCTAGTTACTGTGTTGCCTTTATATGTCATATAGCTTTTTTTTTTGTCTTGAACGTATACCTATCACTTATAGAAATTGATAGTCTCTTTAACAGAATTCAAAGTTTAGTGAATATATGTTGAAATAGCAGCAGAATTTGACATTTTACACTTTATTCAAAGATTTTCAGTGTGAAAGGGGGAAGTTGTGAGGGTTTTGAGAAGTTGAGGAATACAAAATTACTAAATATACAACCTTTTAAGTTGAAAGAAAAAATTTCCTGTGTACTACAAGTTAAATGAGTAGTTGCAGGATATTTGAAACAACATCTGTGCTGGTTTAAAATTAGGCTGGTACAACATAGCCTTAAATTTAGATTTTCCTAGTCCAATTAGGTTCAGATGGAAGAAGTGCTTAGTTAAAGGGACAGTTTTTACACACACACACACACACAAATAAAATCGATAATTTCAGAAGTTATACATACAAAAATTGTGTACGCATTTGTGTGCAGGCCTACTAGACAAATTCTGAATTGTTGCTAATAGAAAACAGATTTTCCCTTTTTTCACTGTGGATTCAGCCTTCAGAGCATAATGTTTATTTCTCCAGTACAGACAAGGCTGTTGCTCTTTTTCTTCCTTCTGTGACTGTAGAGGTCTCCCCTTGTGCAGCCTGTTGCAAATCAGTATTTAGTATTTGTTTGAATTCAGAATTTCATTGTGTAGTTTGCTCAGAAAGGGAAATAAATATGACAGAAGGAAGAAACAATCTTTCTGCATTGAATATGGCAATGAGTTCTACTTGTGCACTAAAAAGAGTCCTGTAAGTATGGTAATTCCACAGCTCTGTAATGTGTATTTATTTGATTCACAAATACGCATACAGGCGTTTAGAAAAAAACAAGAGATGTGGAAGTTAAAGGGCTATGTAAATACTGAATTAATATAATTCTGAAGTTGTTTAGCCCCTGTAGATTATCTTGCATCCATATGTATGAGCTTTAGGATGTTTAGGATATGTGCTAGTAGATGATATTGTGCAAGTCTAGAAGAATTGAGCTGTGAATGTTTAAGCTTTTACACATATTAATTGTTCTATCAGATTTCTAGGAATATGAGGTACAGTAAGGATTTGAGAAGTTAGTATTAAGTACTTTTAGGTAAAAGGGATCAGCATTTCTGAATTTTTGTATTCAGATCCTGATGCCTTTGTAAATTTTTTTCATTGCAGAAAATACTTCTAATCATCTAACCTCCATTTCCACCAAAAAAAACCCCAAAATCCGTAGAAGATAAGACCATTACAGCAGTGTAGTTGATTCGTTTTCTTTTAGATTTAGGTCACACCAACAGACAATTACTGCCTTTTCCACTTAAAGATCTCATCATTCTGACATCTCCTTAGGGAGATTGATTTTATATTCTTTATTCTGTTACATTATTGTAAATTTACTTAATGTAAATAGTTTTCAGGCCTGTGGGCTTTTCATTATGCTGATATTGAATTAAGTAATTTTTTAATGGCTTCTCTGTTTCTACATAATGGAAAGTAGTAATGCAATATTCTAAAGTACTGTATTTTTATGTTTATTAAAAAAAAAATTAAAAAAAAGTTCCTCAAGTAAGAATGTCATGTGATCTTAATGTGGGATCAATTAAACAAACTGTCCCTTTGGAGTAAGAATATATAAATGTGTGACTTGAAATGATGGTACTGTAATATACTCAACTGAATTTTTTTAATGATGTTTCACAGTACAGATCAGTCATTTGAAGTTTTGCTTTTAAGCTTACTAAAGCATAATTTGTTTGAGTTTTTTTTGCTTTTTAAAATTTCTTTTATGAGAGCAGCTGGAGATATATGTATGTCAGAAAGCAGTCATAGTTGTAGAGTAATGCCCAGCAGGATTCCAAAGCAAGGATTTACCACTTTTCTTCTCTCTCATTTAGAGGTAGTTCAGTCTTGGCAGCTAATATACTGAAACTGAAACGATGCAGAGAAGTGTAGTGTGGTCCCTGAACAAGAGAGATGTGTGAATTTAAGGGTTGATTTTCTGCCTCATTGTAGCTAAAAGAAGCGTAGCTGAATGCTGCCTTGAAGTACTGAATTTGATCACCACTTCTACTACAAGTCTTCCAGATTCAGTTTTTTAGAGACACTTGTTAATGTTTGGGTTTTTTGGTGTTGAGTATGGAGCCTGACTTGCATAAATATTATTTACTATTATTGCATTTGAGGTCAGTAGGAGCTCTCTTTGAAACATGTAATGATCTATATAAATGCATATATTAGGTATTCTTAATAACCTGTACCTTGATCTACAAAGAAGAAGTTGCAAATGTCTCTATCTTTCTGTAATTCATTCCCCTTTACTACAATGGAGATTCTACCAGTGCATTCCCATACAGGATATTGTATGTAAAGAAATGTTTGCGAAGCAAAAAGTGATAAACACTCCTGAAAAATTAATGAAGAAATCGATCTTTTTTTTTTGAAAATAAACTTAAGTGATATGCAACAGAAAAGTTGTAGGGTGTTTCAATAGATAGTGAAAGTAAAAGAAAATATTAAATAGCTGATTAATTATCATGTAATTACACAATCTTAGTTGTTACAATCTTTTTAAGGCTTGACTTTGCAACTTTGATGTTTAGTCCCTCAGACTGGAATTCTCAAGGACTTTTTTCCATTAAGGAAAAGGAAAACACAGGCATTATATTCTCTTGGGTTATCTTCATCCTAAGTGAGATTTTCTATCCATACAGGTGCCACTTCAGGTAACACTTTGGGGTGACTAATGGGCATTTTGAACTTGCATTCTGTCTGGAAACAGTGAGATTTCTGTTCTTCTGTGTGTTTACTGACAGCAGAGAAATAACGTAACAGAAATCTAGGCTTTCATTGCATTGTCTGGGTATAGTGGATTTAGTGATGGGGTGATGTTATTTTTCTTTGTTTTTTGCTACTGTGATTCTTTGTGTTCTGTCTTTCCAGTCTATCTGTCCCTTACAGAACCTTGCTCATCAGTGTTGTTTTGTTTGTTCAGTGAGTCTTGAACAGGATTTTCCTGGTCTGCTATTTTATTAGTCCTACCTCACTTGCTCTTGCATCTCCTTGTTTAGGTGTGTATGTCTAGCTTTTGTGTAATTCCTGCCACATGGAGAAGGTTGTTCTGTGCTTTGACTTCAGCTTGATGGGGCGGTCTGTTTCTAGCCTAGCCACCTCTGAGGGTCTAGACATGCTCACTGATGATGGGCTGCTTCAAGTGTTTCTTCAGTATATACTCGTTACGGTGCCTCAGGGCCTTAGACTTGGCATGTCCAAGATACATTCAACAGTCTCTCTGGGACAGATGTTATTGAAGGGGTTTTGTTTTGGGTTTTTTTTGTTTTTTTTTTTTTTTGAAAACTCTATATTTTAGCTCACTATTCAGCAATTTGTATTGGAATCCAATTTTATGGATTAGCTGGGACTGCAGCTTTGCTGAAGGAAGTCATGAGTATACAGTACTTCATCCCAAACAAGTAAAGTTTGATAACGCTAAAAGCAGGGAGAGTGGGAAATGGCAAGCAAATTCAGGAGGTAGGGTTACACTGTAATCTGTGTTAATGTGCTGTAATGAGGCAGTTCCCAAAGACTCAAGTTAAGGCTGGCAGTCTCGGGTTTCCGGTGCTTTTATGACTTGAATAGACATCTACTGAAAGGCTGTGTGATATAATTAATGCTGCTGTGGAAGTGGGGAAACTACTTACTAAACAATCACTTAGGTTCGTCTTCCATCCTTTTTTCTTTTAAATACTTAACTTCTGAAACAAGAGTAATTGTGGATCAGTGACCAGATTAATTTCCTACTCTGCCCAGTCTGTCTCTGCAGTCAATACAGATTAGACATTTTTTCCAAAACGTTGAGAAGTTAATTTCTTTCCTTACAGCAGTAATATCTTAATCTGTGTTGGGTTTGGTTTGTATGCTATTAATCATGTTACTTTAGACAGTTCCATTTTTTTAACTGCCAGAATTAGCAGTGTTGAATTGCCAGTAGTGTATGGATGTTGAATCAACATACTCCACAAAATAGCATAAGAAGTCGGTGGCATGTATCTTAACTGATGCTAGATTCTCTTTTTTTGGAAGTTATGTTGAAAGTGAAGTATTAAGTTTTTTCAATTCTTGCTTTCAGTGTAGTTGTATCAGTTTTAGCATAACGGACCTCTGTGGCTTTAGTCTTCTAGACAAATATGATTAGGAATTAACCAGTTACACAACTCTGCTTTTGGCAATTTAAAAGGTTTTTTTTATGTATTATCAAGATTTTCCTGACTTATTTTAACGTTGAGTTATTAATATTGAAACTTTCTAGTTTAAGCTTTTCCTTAGGTATTTTGGAGTCCTTAAAAATTATTTTCTGTTGCAATTTCAGTAGCTTTCCCCTGAAGTCTTCTATGTAGTAGGTATTATACAAGACTCCACAGCTGACATGGAGATTAGTAGTCACTTTTGTTTATCTTTATTATACTTATGTTAATTCTGGAGCATAATGTTCTGTCCTGGAGAATTCCTGTCTTTAGCATTGCCCTCTTTAGGTTTGATTGCTAGCTTTTGTTGTGCTCAGTAGAGTTAAATATACAAGGTGTATAGATATGAATGATGCCTTTCTTACAACTGTTATTTCTCATATTTGTTCTCAGTGGAACTCTGTATTCTTCAATCTGTAGTCTTCGTTGACAGTGTATCTGGCCCCATCTTTCACTGATAGTAGCTTGACTTCTCTCCCGTAGGGAATGACATTATATGGTTGCCAATTTGAAAGAGCCATTCTTTAAGGATTTCTTTCAAGGAGAAAATTGTATACTACAGCCTCTTCCTAACTGAAAGTGCATCTGACAGTGCACCTGCAAAAATAGCTTTTATCACAGAATAGCTCTTTCTAGAAATGCACTTATCTCAGTGGATGCATTCAGGCAGAAGAGGACTATCCCTTACTATAGCTATCTCTGATGTGTACATACATGCAGAAGGGAGGGTACAAAGCATAATGTGCAGGCAGAAGGCAATGAGAATTTGAAGGAGATAAGTAAATGAAACTAACATTTATTAGTTCTCTGCCTCATATTGTTTGCCTGGCATAAAGCAGCTGCAGAATATTCACAGTGTTGTAGTATCGATGTACAATAATCACTGTTGGTAACTTAGTGCTGTTAAAAGATCAAACTATGTCCAGACTATGATTCCCCCAAATATGAAGTGGAAGCTTGGACAAGTAGTTTAGCCATATTTAGAAATGGAACATGACAATCATAATACAGGATTGGGGATGATGTGATTGAGAGCAGCCCTGCAGAAAAGGACTTGGGGGTGCTGGTTGATGAGAAGCTCAGCATGAGCCAGCAATGTCCACTTGCAGCCCAGAAGGCCAACTGTATCCTGGGCTGCATCAGAAGAAGCTTGGCCATCAGTTTGGGGGAGGTGACTCTGCCCCTCTACTCCTCTCTTGTGAGACCTCATCTGGAGTATTGTGTCCGGTTCTGGAATCCTCAACATAAGAAGGATATGGAGCTGTTGGAACGGGTCCAGAGGAGGGCTGCAAAGATGATCAGCGAGCTGGAGCACCTCCCATATGAGGACAGGCTGAGAGAGTTGGTTTGTTCAGCCTGGAGAAGAGAAGGCTCTGAGGAGACCTTATAGCAACCTTCCAGTACCTGAAGGGGGCCTACAGGAAAGCTGGAGAGGGACTGTTTATAAAAGGCTTGTAGTGATGGGACTAGGGGCAATGGGTATAAACTCGAGAGGAGCAGATTTAGACTAGACGTAAGAGGGAATTTCTTCACTACGAGGGTGGTGAGGCACTGGAACAGGTTGCCCAGGGAAGTTGTGGATGCCCCATCTCTGGAGGTGTTCAAGGCCAGATTGGATGGGGCCTTGGACAGCTTGATCTAGTGGGACGTGTTCTTGCCCATGGCAGGGGGGTTGGCACTACATGATCTTTAAGGTCTCTTCTAACCCAAACTATTCTATGATTCTATGATCACAATTAAAACATCCAAAGAAATTATCGTCATGGAGTTATGGTGAGAAAGTAGAACAAGAGAAAATGACAGAATCACAGGATGACCTTAAGTGGAAGGAACCTACAAGGATCATCTAGTCCACCTCCTATCCCTGCATAGAACAACCCCAAAATTTATACCATGTGTCTGACTGCATTGTCTAAATGATTCTTTAATATTTTTGGGCTTGGCTTCATGAGTACTTCCCTGGGGATCCTGTTACAGGGTTCTACAACCCTCTGAGTGAAGAACCTTTTGCTAACGTCCAACCTAAACCTTTCCTGACACATCTTCCTGCCATTGCCTTAGGTCCTATAATGGTCACCAGAGAGATTAGTGCCTGCTCCTCCTCTTTCTCTTGTGTTAATTTGCACACATCAGTGTGCTTTTTTTGCATCCGTGAAGTGCATCAAGAACTTGGTGATGGCTCGGAACAAGCTGAAAACTAGCTATTTCCTAATTGATCCCTGAGCTTTGTTTTCTTGTTAGTTTTAAGTATTTTTCTGAGTTTTTCTTCATTAAATCTAATACTGTAAATGAAAAGTAGTATGTGAATATAAGATGAGAGGTAGTCAAGGTAGGTGGTGGTTATAAAATTTAACAAGTTCACTTGCCATCTTTTTCAGTATTTTTTACATGTACTTTATTGTACAGACACCTTATTTTTGTGTGCTTTTTTTTTTTTGTTTCCATACAAATCCTCTTCTTTTCCCCTGCATGGGCAAGCGTGTGTTAATTAATGGAAATAGTAACTACACACTGAACAGTGCCGTATGAGTGGTATAATGTTAGACTTTATGCGTTGTTGTGCCGGTGCAACACTAAATGAGGCATGGCTTATGTAGGATTAATAAGTGAAATAACACTGGCAATTAGAAGAGCCTCCAAACTTAGAAACCAAACCTGTACTGAAAATGGATGTATGGGATTATCCATATTATTGTTACTACTTGTTACGCAAACTCTTAAGTTTGTAATTTTAAATTTTTTCCATTGAATGGCTATATTATTTTGAAGATTTAGAACATGCCTCCAGAAATTAAAAGCTGGATTGCTTTCTTTAAGATGTGACTTCACATGGAAATTATTCCGTGCAGCTGCTTATTGTTAAAATGCAATGCAATTCAAAGGAACATTTAACATTTATTTAATAAATTCTGCCATCTTTTTTTTTTACCATCTTAAAATGCAGTCATGTTTAACAGATTCTCAACATACCACTCGAAATAGCATTATTTGAACTCCAGCTGAAACAATAGCTGGAATATCTTATGAGGGAGGAACATACATAATTCTTTTGTTTAACAACTTGCTTCAACAGATTTTATTTTTGGGGGTACATTTGTGTCGGAATTTTTTTAAATTTTCATATGCTCAACAGATTCTGAAGGAAGTGGTCATGGGAGTGAAGATGCATCAAAAGACAGTGGTGAAGGTTCCTGTACTGAATCAGAAGAAAATATATTGGAGGAGGAACCGGCAGAAGAGAAGGTAGAAGAGCAGCAGCCAAAAAGCTCCACTGAAGAAGAGGTGACAACAGCAGACAAAGAGGTAATTAAAACTGAAAAGAAGGAGCAAGAAGATGAAGAAAAGCCAAAAAAGAAGAGAGAGAAAGCAGCTGAACCTGAGGCTGTGGCCGATGAGCAAACAAACGAACCAAAAAAATGGAATTTGCGCAGGAACCGACCTTTGCTGGATTTTGTATCAATGGAAGAACTAAATGATATGGATGACTATGACAGTGAAGATGACAATGACTGGCGGCCTACTGCTGAGAAGAAAAAAGGAAAAAGTGCACTGCGAAAAGAGGGGAGTGATGGAGATAATGAGGATGATGAAGATGACGGGAGTGGCAGTGATGAGGATGACAATGATGAGGAAGGTAATGAAGAAGATAATAGCAGCACGGCTAGTGATGGAGGATCCAAGAAGAAGAAGAGTAAAGTTCTTAACAGGAATAATGCAGATGATGAGGAATTGACAAATGATAGCCTGGCTCTTTCACAAAGCAAGAGTAATGAGGTAGTGCAACCAACTTTCTATAATATATCTATTGACAAATGGAAACTGATCCTCAGTTGGTATTCTGTTAATTTGAAAAGCTAAACCCGTTGGCTGGAATTGTGCTTACATGAGTAAGGGAAGCAGCAAAATTGTGCTTAAATAGGCACCACATATTAAATAACCTTGTTTGGACCGTTTGGCCAATCTAATGCCCCTAAAGATAATAAAGAGACTGCTCTTGGCTTTAGTGGGTGATTGGATTAGTTCTAAAGCAAATATGAGGTCCAGTATGCAAATAAATATGTATTAGTGAGACTTTTAGTTCTGTTTTAGCTTAAGTGTTTCATGCTTGTAATGCCATAAAAGTTAAAAGCAGCTGTGACATATTCATAAAATAACTAAATGATAGGTTATTCTTTATTGTAGTCCTTCTTTGTGATAATTGCAAAGTCTGATCGCTACATTCATTGATAGAAGATTTCTAAGTAATGAAATATGCACACTGGTTTTAAAATCAAATAGGATAATCATAATTTGTTGAGTTTGCTTATAATGCTCACAAATGAAGTGATTTCTTACCATACTAAAAAGCATTTGAGAATTATTATTAAATATCTTCTGATTGCAGAATATGAAAATACGTTAAGTGTTTAGTAATGCAACTTTATTTTTTTTTTTTTTGCTATGCACAGTTACAGTTGTCTTAAAGATTGTGCCTGTGGAGAAATAAGATATTAGGCTGTCAGGATGGTTGACTTCATGTCCTGCGGTAGCAAATTTTGAACAAAGTAAAAAGAGTTGCTGTAAAACATACAGGAAGTAATTATAACGTCAGTATAATATTTGATACATTATACTGATATGACACTATTTAAAGTTCTACTTTTTCCTGTAATCTTTATTTTAATGTAAAATACCAAGGAACTAAACAGAGCATTTGGAAGAATCAGTTGTTTCCATTTCATGTACTTTGTTATGTATTTTACATATATGATTGTGAACTAGCTGTGCCGTTTGAGTCACTAGTAGTAACTGTGACTGGAAAAAAGAAAAGGTATAATTCTGAAATTTACTTTTTATAGAGACATATTCTTTCATTGTGTAGTTCTGTAATTTTAGTATTTTTACCTGTACTGTCTTGGCTTATGATCTGGAAGTACTTTACCAGTACTGATAATCAAAATTTCAAATAGAGATCGGCAATTTTCTTTCAGCAGTGTTTGCCATATCAGAATGGAGACGTGAGTCTGTGTTCTCAGTGATCTGTTCTTGAGTATATCTGTCCACAATTTCTATTGACTAGGAAAATCAGGCTTGTTCCAGAAACTCAGAGCTGTCTCTGATGTGTCTTTTGTGAAGTCTCTTAATATGCATGGCCCTCAGAGTCTGTACTTGCCTTGATTTCAAGACACTGATCAAAAGAAAAAAATCAAAATTTGAAAATTTGAAGTTCAAATTATGATTTTGTAACTGGTAATTTATATTTACTGCATATGAAGCAAAGTAATGTTTCTGTGTAGGTGTTTAACAAGAAATCTTGCAACAGTGAGCATCTGTAGACTGGATTATAGACTGTTATTTTTAGATTGATACTCAGCTGTGTTATAACAGTATGCTTTTGACTACTACAGTACTTTAAAATATTTATCTCCCCCCCTAAAAAACCAACACCAAAAGCCCCATCTGCCTAGCAGACAAGTCTGGCAAAATCTTGTTACACTGCAGAAGCTAAGTTCTTAGAAAAACATATATCTAAATAGATAATTAATTTATGAAAGAATGTTCAGGTAATTAACTCTGAACATGTAGTAGTGCCCCTAATATGCCTTCTTCTTCCCCTTTCCTTAGTTTTTGGAGGTGGATGTTAGGGGTGGGTATTGGGGGAGTTGCTTAGTTTTTGTTTCTGTGTGATTTTTGGTTTATTTTTATACATTTTACAAAAATATTTTGAGATCTGCGTATACAGTATTTTAACTTGTACTGTAATGAAATACTATGTGGTTTTTTACTGCATTAGGCATAGAAGACAAACTTAGTTTTCTTTTCTAAAGTCAAGCATCATTAGTAGATAAATGGTGCTTTTCTGTTTCTATAATTGCTACCACTTTATGGGATTCTTCTATTCTCAGTGAGGTGTTTCTTTTTTTTTATTTTTATATTTCTTTTAAAGTTACAAGTATGCAGGCATTTAGCTTGAAATGCTCGCTTTCTACATTAACACCACAGAAACTGTGTAGTGATTCAGCTGAAATGCTTTCTCCCACTTAGGCAAGTAGCTGGACTTGTTCAGGAATTTTAGCAGCCATTACTAGCTCTATGTAGAGGTTCTCATGCTTTAGGCCAGTAGAGTCAGCTCCTGGGATGGGATCATTCAGGTGTTTGCATGGACTGAGAAGGGGAGAGCAACATATGTTCCAGATCACTCCCTCTCCATGTCTGCATAGAAAGTTAAGTTTTTCTGCTTGTCTGTTTAACCTGTTGGCTGTCTTCACATATGGTGAACTGTGATGGATGGGGATCCTAATATTAGGTCCAGATTTGATTCCCTTTCATCATGGCTTGTTCCTTTTTTTTGTATGGTTGCTTATGTTGTCCCTAAACAGCTAGTGTTATTTCAGTGTTGTTTATACGCTGCAATCCTGTTTGTTTAATTTGAAGTAACAAGTGGTTTTTGTGGGCTTTTTAATGGATTTTTTTTTTTTTTTTTTTTTTTTTTATTACCAGACTTCAGGCTTCTATAACAGTAGACCTTGCAAATTTCTTTTAAACTTTTGTTGATGGAGCCAAATAACACTTAAAGGTGCTGTCACAAAAAGCTGATTCCTTTAGAATTTCAGGATGCTTCAAAGAAGCCTGTGCCTTTGTACAAGTAATACTGCCAAGGTTAGGGAGTATTTACTGCCATTTTCCTATCTGTAAAATGAATGGTAAGCTAAACGTGAGTATTTTGATGGGCCGCTGTATTTTTTCAAAAAATGTGTAAGTTTCTTGCAATCTTCAAAATGCTTTCCAACCCTGTCCTAAAAGGAGGATATTGGAAGACATGCTGTGTAAGTCTGAACTCTGTGGGGGAGAATCTTGTATTTTTCACAATTACTGGCCTTCCTTTAAGCAAGCATGACCGTGTAAAGGTTGTATAATCTTACATTTTTACTTCTAGATTAGATGTTTTTTATAGGTCATGTTTCATTACGTTGTTTAGAGAAAATGGATGGGAGATAGAGAAGCCTTTCTTAACTGGTAGAAGTATGTTTGACCTTTCTTTGGTCAAAATATTACAGCAAAGTACCTCTGTTACTTGAAGTAAGCAATTGGAGCCCAGCTTTTGGCTGTAAGGTTTGTACCCCTTTATCTTGCTTTAAAATAAAGTCAAGTTTTCCCCCCCTTACTCCTCAAATACCTGTCCAGATAAACCTAAAGTACAAAGAGACTTCATTAATGATTCACTGATTTTGTGCAAACACTTACTGTGTCAGATAAAGAGACTATCATGAAATAATTGCGTAGTGTGAGAATTTGAGATCCTTGAGGAAGAATACCTGCTTCAGGTAGCATTCTTGATACTTTTTATCTGTGTAGGCTAAGCAGGCACAGTATTGGTGTCATGTTTTATGTCATAAATCAGGGTTTGGAAGGAGAACCTGTGGACATGTTCCACCTTATTTGGTTTGTTGTTTGTTTTTTTTTTTTTCTGCCAGGTACCACATCAGTTTTGGAATAATCTGAAATCTGTAATGATTTGAACAGATGCCATTTAGGCATGAATTGTCAGCCTCTGTCCTGAAAGTATTATTATTTCTTTATCCTGCAATGATAATTTTTTGCTAATGTGCCCAATTTCACACTTTCCTGTATGTCTTCAAATCACCAGTGAAAGTAATTAAAGCTCAATGTTTGCTTTTAGTATTAAAATAAAAGAAGATAATATATGGAAGGTGTGAAACATTGCAGAAGAGACAGTGGCGGTACCTCTCAATGAAAATAATAAGCCTAAACAGTGTTTATGAAAAAATGAAAATTTACGTATGATTATTTATTTGGTTCATGAAATACTTATGTTTCCTTACAGAAATTTCCTGTTAAAAGCCACAGTCTTTTTAAGTGGTGCAGTTTACATTGAAGGTTGCCAAAAGGGAGCAATATACTTGTTCTGCAAATCCTTACTCCAGCATATAATCAGAAGAAAATAAGTTGCTGTATTTTAATAAATGATATGGTTTTACATAGAGACATATAAATTTGCATTACAACAAAGTAAAACTGAGTTGATTATTAGTTATATTTTACATAAGTGAAGGCTTGTGTTAGCTTTATTTTCAGATTTTACAGATTCATGTGACTTGGTTTTGGGAAAATGCAAATTTTAACAAAATGAAGCAGCTTTTCTGAATATTCAGACATCTGAAGGTCACCTTTGGCCTTTTTTTTCTTTTTTATTTTTTTGCTTTAAAGTGGTTTCTTAAGTGTGTGTATTTGTTCCTTTTTGTAGAACATAAATAGTTTAAAGACGTATGTTTCTGCCTGAGGAAATAATACCATTCTCTGGCCTTTGTATCTTAACAGACATCTAGTTATATTGTGATCAGGTTGCATCTATCCTTTTTCCCAGCTCTTGTATTTGAGGATGAAGTGTGTGAATGTTTTGAAAACAAAGAAGCTTATATTCTTGTGACAAAAATTTCCATCTCTTCTATTTGTATAAAAACATTGAGCAAACAACGGATCTTTTGTTTGTTTTAAATAAAATAGAAGTTCCTGGCATAATCCATGTGTCTTCATTATTTTAACATTAGGACTCATTGATCCTTGAGAAGTCGCAAAATTGGAGTTCCCAGAAAATGGACCATATTTTGATTTGTTGCGTTTGTCTTGGAGATAACAGTGAAGATGCTGATGAAATAATCCAGTGTGACAACTGTGGAATAACAGTACATGAAGGTAATACAACCCTTCATCCTCGTAGCGGGAGGAAAGCATATGATTTGCTTTTAATGATATTTTGACTTGCTTTCTTCAAAAAAAATATGAAGCCTTTGAACTCTGGCAGGTAATTTTTTTTTTTTGTAATACTATGTGGATCCTTTTTAGGGGTAAAACATCCATCTTCTATTTTAGGAACACAAATATAAGCAACTGCGGGAGAGGGCATGTCTGTGGATACTATATATCGAATCACAGTCTGTGAATTTTGGAGCTATAAATAATGTTTTTGCAGCTCCAGAATATGATATTAAAAGTATTTCTGATTGCATAACTGCAATATGAGATCATGAGGATAGGAGGCATTCTCAAAGGGAAGGATTTTTTGCATATATTTTTGCTGTACCAAAAAGGAAGCAAAAGAGGAGGAGGAGAGAAAGGAATGGTCCATAATGTTTAGTTGTAAGTGAAAAGAGCTAGCCTTGAACTTTCTCATGGTTTTCACTGACAATTTGAAATGTGGAAATTTTCAACTTAAAATGCACTTAATTTATTGTTTGCTAATTGCTTAGAAATCTAGGCTATGTGTGTGTTATGAATGTAGGAGGTTTTTAAGAAACACTTATTGTGCAATAATTCATGGAGGGTGTGGCTGTATGGTGTGTTGCTTCTCTTCTTCATAAGGATGGGAGGTAGGGGTGGATCTTAAGATACATCCTGTACTTTTTTTAGGTGTTCACTTTTTTTTTAATGTTCCCCTGGAAAATCAGATAGGCTACTTCAATCCTTGAATTCATTTATTCTTCAAAAGCATAAAAGGCATTTATTTAATTTATGTAACTGCCACCTTTTAAAAATTTTTTGAAGCTGTTGTAGTGTTCTTTGTGCATTGAGCTGTATTTCATTTGTTTGCGTAATATCAATTAGGAAACTCAGGATGGAATTTCTGTCCTCAAATTCAGATCCCTTATGTTAAGTACTGGAATGTACTCTTAACTCTTTAACTCCAGTTGCGGTCCTTTGAAGAGCTAATCAATACTGTCAGTGGAGCTTGGAGAACAATCTGGTTAACCTAATTTATGATGAACTGAATCACACTCTAGGTGCCTTAGTTAGATTTTCGTTGACTATTACAAGTGCTAGACACCTAAATTGATACGCTTGCAGAATTCCTTTCTCTGTGTCCATTAAGATTTCGGAAAGTGATGTGCAGAATACATCAGTTTTGAGATGCAGTAAGCTATAGTTTTATAGAATCTTGATGTGTTTTTTTTTTTTTAATTTACCCTAGTGCAGTGTAATATTAACTCATGAGAAGAGAAAAATTGAATCAAAGTGTCTTTTGCTCATAGTTATGAGTACCTATTTGAGATTCCCCAAACATTATATTCAGTCAGTAAATTTAAACCCTAAAGCTGTGGAGCTTCCTGAAGATTATTCTGTAAGGTTTATTTAATGATTGTACAGTTAATCATGTTAAAGTACAGAATGATTGTGATAGGAAAATGATTTGCCTTTTTAGAATAAAATGATGTCAAATTTGTTTTTTATTCCAGAGGAGTGCCTTTAAATTTCCCAAAAGATCACTTTCTCATTTTGTTTAGTTTACTAAACCTTTGTCCCTGCAAAAGGTAAGATTATAGCTGGCTTTCCTCCACAGTTCCATAGGTCAAAAATTACTTGAATTTTAGTAGTTCAAAATCTGTCTAAAAGTAATTGCTGCCATTCTTCTTCTTAAAGTGTTGTAAGGCAAAGATTCTTTCTAGTCCCACTGATACAAAGATCCAGCGTGTATATGTTTCTTTTCTTATTGTTGCAACAATGTAAAATAGATTAATTGGGGAGATTTAAGTTCTACAGTCTGTACAAGATAATTGACTAAGGATGTTGGATAATTTTTCACACTTGAGGTTCAGTGTTTAGCTGTTTACAATTTATTTTAATAACGAATATTTAAAGTAGGTGAAGTCTTAGGAAAAAAAAAAAACAAGCTGAGTAGAAGAAAGTAATTGTTGACTGTGATAAAAGTGTAGATTTCCCTGGCAACAAGATGAACTTCAAATCGATGGTAAATTTTGAAGTGACAGTTTTGGTGAGTGTTTCATTGCTAGATATGTGTATCATTTTGTGAATACATTATATAGAGACATTTATGTTCGTGTATTTTTTCTGTACTTTGATTTTTTTTTTTAGTAGTAAGAGCAGATGCTATTTTAAATCAGAGCTTTTTATCAGTAATTTTAGATAATTGCAGCAAATAAGAATTTTATTTAAAAAATTGAAACCTTTTGAAGCTTTAGTTTGATTCGATGATTTTGTATATACATATATTCGATAACTTGGAGGGTTTCTGCCCAGTGTCATTTGGCTCATTGTATTACTTCTGAATGCATGAGTAATTAATGAAGATGCAGACTATCATAAAGAACTTGCTATCAAAATCAAAATGCAATGCAAAAATTTTTCTTCCTGTTGAATTCATTCAAGTCAAGTGATTTCCAAATATAAATTGAGAAGTAGTTGCAGAATTAATTGCTGTCTAATCATATAAACCTTGCTTGCAACCTTGAGAATTACTTTTTAAATGTTAATAGAGGCAAGGTTTACTCTTAGTATCATGTGCTTTAATCTATACCTCATAACTGTGTGCCCAGATCATGGACATAGGCTGTATTATAAGAAGTCCTTTGTAGTTTGAAAAAGATGTTCCAGTAATAAGTGACTCTATTCTGTAAACGCATTGGAATCAAATAATTTGTTCTTATTTTGCAGGTTTCCTTTAGTAGGTGGATTTCTGTGGCTGCAGACACCATGCTGTGTCTTGAAATTTGTTCTGATAGTTGAGCTTTTGAGCTTTTCAGACAATGCAGTGTCTGGCACGATATTGTACGAATGGGCTCCTATTTATGAATTGGATAGGAATTGATGCAGTGATGGTTACCTGTGTTTGCCTGCAGAGAAGAATAATATACTCATTTCCTAAGAACTTATTTTAATACCTAGCAATTTTCTTTTCCTTAGAATCTCAAACACAAGACACCTGTTATCCTGAAATGCCCAAACAAAGCTGTTGGAATAACCCAGAGTTTTTCTTTACAATTTTTGTACACAATTTCAATTATAAATTTGTTTTCTCTATTTTTCTATAGCACTGTAGATACTTATTTGGAAGGAAGTGGACTCCTTTCACACCCTACTGGTGTCTCTCCCAGGGGCCCACATAGTGATGATATTGGTGATCTGATTATTCTTTCCCTGAAGACCTTGTTGTCTCTCTCTCTGTTGACTTCTGTAGAAACTGTTCTACTTCACATGGAGGCTCTTATGTCCTTGGCGTGTGCCAGAAGTGGATGTTTCAGGTGACTGGAAGAGATTTTTCTATGGTATCCACCTTTGTATGTCATATGAAGTTATTCACTAGCCCTGAAAATGCTGCCCTCAAGTTGAGCCTACTTCTTCTGAACACTAGGGCTCCCTTCCTTCCCAGGGTCGGGGGGGAATCTCTTGCTCTACTTGTAGCTACAGGTCAAAGGGCATGCGATAGTATGTCCCTGTCATGTGGAGGTGATCCAATTCCCTAAGTGGCTGCATGCCAGCATAGTTGTCAGCAAGAATCTGTTACCTTTTCTCAAGGAGGAAACTAATGCTGCCTTGGATTTTAAGTCAGGCAGGGTCTACATGTCCAATCTCCCTTTTCTTTGGTAAGTTTTAGCTTTTATAACTCAAGATAGTTTATCACTGTGCATACTGCTCCATTACCCGTGCACCTGGTACTTGGTACCAGTGCCTTTTCCTTTACAGTATCTGGTGCAAAAGCTGCCTGTTCAATAGTGGCTTGTATTCCTTTTGATTTGCTTGCTTGTGTTAACTGTGACCTGAAGTATTCCATAGGAATAGGGGGGTGATAGCTCATCTAGAAGCAACCCTGCCAGCACTCATGTGGAACACAGCAACATGGCTGAGAGTTAGAGGTTGATTCCGATTCAGACTTTACGTTATTTACTGACAAGTCTTGAGATTGCTAGAAATTGTTTCCTTTCCAATACAGCTGTTGGCTGTGTGATGTTCATATCACTTGTACGGCCTGCATTGCTTGTCCATAAGCTAGCTTTTCTCTGTGGACACACGTCTGAAAATCTACAAAATTTGTGGAGCAAATAACTAGTTCAAATAATGAGAGAAATCTGTAACTGCCTCTACAACTACATTAGCGGCATACATGTAATCCTAATTTAATATGCACTCACACTTTGCATTCACCTCTTATGTCGGCATGTAATTAATTAATAAGTCTATCAATTAAAAATTTGTTAGCATTTCACAGCTCAGCCTATTTTTTTCCGCCAAAAATAATCAAAAGGAAAAATGTTTACATTGCTAAGAAAAAGAGCTTTCTTATTGAATGTGTAGTAGTACAGTTGCTTTTCTGTGTGGAGATAATTCTCATTCCCTTTTATAAAAATCTCCTTTAGGCACTAATCTGTCATTTTGAATAAACACTTTTGTGGTAAGATCTTGTAATAGCAAGGCACCCCCAGCTGTCATGTCATTTTTTTTGACGTATTGATTGCAGCATATCTGAAGAAAATATCTGGTGCATATCATAGCACGTGCAGTTACTGTAGGTAGTATACTTTCCAGCTATCTTCCTTGGGTTAGCTGCTGTGAATTAAATTACTTAAGTTCTATATTTTTCCAGCTGCTTCTTTTCTATCTCCTCTATTTGTTTCTTTATTTTGATCTGTATGGCAGGGAATAAAATTTTTTTGGTAAAAGCAATAGCGTAGTCTCCATATGCCTTACAGCATTTACAGCAAAAAAAAAAAAATTGTTTTTGCGTTTTAATTTTGCCGCTTAGCCTGGCCTCCTGCTGTCTGGTATAAAAATTCATTTTATGAAATCTTGTACTTCAGCACTGTTTATTTACTAAGTGAAGATACTGTTCTGAATTTATGATGTGTGAACTGACTAATGTCTTTAATTGGACTGACAGCTTAGAATAAAGATTGCCTGTAACATTTTAAATACTGTGATCTGACAGTATTTATTTTTACAAACCTACAGTTTTCTTAAAATTCATGTTTTCACGGTCTTTGTGAGATTGTTGTGGTTCAGAGTACATGTAGACATACCATATGCAGATGTTGTATTTCAGTGGCAAAAAATAACCCTCCCAGGGAGACGGAGAAACAGATGCAGCCAAGACAAGAATTAGGTCTCTCTTCCTGTTTCTCTCAGTTCAGCATAAATTTCAGAACAATTGTTTTAAAGTTAGCAATTTAAAGTGCTTGAAATTTCATTTTTATGACAATCCCATAAAAAATAAGCTATTGACAGAGTACAATGACTTGGGAATATAAAAGGAATACAGGGAATAAAAAAGTTAATTTTCTGTGTAAAATGGCATACTTTTGATAGACAACTTGGCTGTAATTGTAATATATATATGCATTTTGTGGAACAGTAAATGTTTTGAGAGTTTTAATTTCACTTTCATGTGTTTAAATTCATAGGATAATATTATACTAAACCAGTTTTATCTTTTAGTGTAAGGTTTTCAAAGAGATGGTAGACACAAGGTTGTGATACTATAATTTAAGAATGTATAAACATGACTAATGAATTCTAGTTGAAAAGGGGCTCTTGGGTATTCTAAAGATCCAAAATTCAGAATTTTTATGAAAACTAAGGGAAGGCAGCATGCATTGTAAGCAAAGTGTTTAAAAGTTGTTTTATTTTCTTGAACATATTTTCCAATCAAAAGGTGGGTGGTTGACTTAATGCCAAACAGGTAACAGGTGCAGTGATAGTAACTGAAACCAAATATGTCATTTACAAGATGCCTCTGTTGTCCTTTTATTCCTTAGGTAATGACACCATTTACACAACTGTAGTGTGCTCAGAAGTTACCCCCTTATATTGATTGGGATATTTACTTGTTGTGAGCCCTTACATTGCTCTCTGTTCCAACACTTAGCAATTCCCAACAATTCATACAGGACGGTTGGATGACGCAACTTTTGCTTATCAGCTTAAATGTTCAACACTAGAATGGAATGATCTCTAAACCAGCAGCTTCATATCTGCATGTCTGTGCATTTTTAAGAGTCATAAAAATAATAGTTCTAAATTTTTTTTAATAGAACAGAAATAATTCTTTGAGCATAGAAAATGGAGGCGGATAGTAATAAGTTGAACCTTTGTTGTACTCAGCAATTTTAAGGATCTTAAATGATGTACTTAAAGAGGTAATCGTCTGTTACATATAAAAGAATATTACTGTGGTAAAAATATGGAATTACAGCTGTTTTTGAGAGCGCTGAACTCTTGAGCTATATATTGTAACTTTTCAGACAGATTTGGACAGAAGTGCATTGAGTTTTTTTTTATCAGATGCTTTTTGTAATGTGTTTCTGATTTAATACACAAAAATTCAATTATATCCATGCAGTACAAAACACTTCCTCCCCCCTAGTTTCACATACAGGAAATATGAATCCTCTAGCATGGTTATTATGAAGTTACTTGAAATTGGGAAGTGAAAGGTGCAGAAAGTGTGGTCAAGAACTGCAAGTTCATCTTTTTTATTGATTTAATTAATGTTAATTAATTTGCATGGTTGCTTGAATATATTTGATAATCTGTTTTTCCATGATACTAAATTTTGATAGTGTGAAGTGATGATGATGGAAGTAATTACAGCACGTGTGTCATTTTCTAGAAACAAAAAATAAATGACTGATAAGTATATATTTCAGAATGAAGGTAGGAATCTGGGAAAGTCACCATTCTAATCTTAGCAGGCTGATGGCACTTAGATTAGAAAAGCAAATCAATTATTTTCAGTTGGTGAAGAAGCATCAGTGTTTGAAAGAAATTGATTTTGTTTGGGCGTATAGATTGATGACAGTATTACTGCTCCTATGGTGTTAGGTAGTTTTAATAAATACATTTAGGAAAATGTTGCTATGTTAAGAATTCTATAGGAATTATAAAAAGCTTAATTATTCATAAATTCTATGATATCAACAGGCTGTGTGTTTGCACATCAATGCAATTCCTTAGAAGTAGCTTCACTGACATATATTCAAGATGGTTTTATAAGAAAATTACTTTCTAGAATACAACCTAAAGCTAGGTTATAAAGAAAATAGAGTTACCTTATGTGTGAGCTATCTGATATTTTATATACCTAATGAAACCTGGCTGTGTATGCACTATAGGCATTACTTGTCCTTTGATTCTGGAATGCTTTTATAATGAAAAGAAGCATTCTGGTGTCTTATATTCATTCTTATTGATGAACCTCATTCTGTAATGGAAGGCTGTATTTCTTAAATGATTCCTACAGTGTTATTGCTAATTTCCTGAATGTAATTTTATTCTATTATACAGTGCTTTGCAAGGGGAGTTAGAACACTGTTTCTGTTTCATTACAGTGGGTGGGTAATGAACCAAAGTAACAAATCATGTTGCTATTTAATTGCAGAATTCAATAATTTGACTGTTTTGCAAGCACAGATGTTGACTTGATTACTGGTTTTGATGAAGAACTGAATTTAGTCTTTTAGTAGAGTCTCTGCTGTGTTTTAAGTGTTGACAATGAAGGCATATTTTTTTCTCATTGAGTAACATGAACGTTCAAATGTGACATGCAGAAACGCATTTTTGTGGTGATAAGCTTTAAGATTTGCAGTAGTAATACTACTCTTGTGCAAAATTTAAATGATAAACTTCTAAATCACTTTTAAAATAATGTTTTCCTAAATTTGTGGTGATGAAGCATGCATAGACCTCTTTAACAGTCATCAAAATACAGTAGATATAGAATGGAGAAACTGAATGATTGAGTTTAGCCATAATTTAAAACCAGATGAAAATGAGAATGGTATTTTATGAACTGTATTAATTTTTTTAACCTGTCTGATGTCTCAAAACTGTCAGTTTGTGCCCTTCAAACTATACTTTGATTTGAAAGTTACAGAAGGTCTTTTAAGCTCACTGCTTCAACCCCCAAACTACACAAATAGTGGTTTATTTTGTATGTATATTCTTTTCTATTTGATTTGGATGTTGAATTTGAAGTGGAAAGGTGGAGTGCGTATTTGTTGACTGGATACTACAGACATTATCACCCTCTAAAAAAACTCGAACCCATAACCAAACCACCCAAAAATAATGTTCATTTTCAGAGTTAGGAGAAGGAGAAAGATAGGAATATCCGAGAGAAGCCTGTTCACAAATCTGTAATCTGATCCATGATACACATGGATTCTTCACTTGATGCTGGTGTTCAAAGAAGCTTGTTATAAGTTGGGTTAGACTGTTGATCCAACTGAAAGCTGACTTCACAAGTGGCATGGGAAGATAGGTAGCTTAACATATGCACTAGACCTGCCATACTGAAGGAGAGGATTGGGATATGGTATATAGGGTTTTATAGGATAGTAATAAAGGAATGAATAACTCTATGAATATCTTCATAAAATAGTATAATTGATCAGTTTTTATTGGAATTTTTAAAGTTTTCCTTAGCTTGTTGCAGTTAGCTTGAAATATATTTCTTTACTGAAAAAATGCTTTGAGGTTTCTTAGTCTTTGTTGGCCAATTTAAGTCTTGTTTTCTTAATTTCCTTCTTAATGTATAGTCTGGAAGAACACCAGGCATCGCTAACCGAGTAAAGTAAACCATCCTTTTTCTTCTTGTTTTTCAGTTGTAATCTAAGGCACTCACATAACAGATCAATTCTTAGAATTAGGGTCTCTTTAAAATTTTGCACTAAAGATAATCTTTGCAAAAATATTGTAAGCTTTCTTGGGACTTTTGATATCATTCCTCTAAATGTATATGTATATGCCTGCTGAAAATATAATTGACTGTCTACCTTTACAATTATCATATTATATTGGTCTTAAATTTTTTGTGTGTGTAGGTTGCTATGGTGTTGATGGAGAGAGTGACTCTATCATGAGCTCAGCTTCAGAGAATTCCACGGAGCCTTGGTTTTGTGATGCATGCAAATGTGGTGTCACACCTAGTTGTGAATTATGTCCTAACCAGGATGGAATCTTCAAGGAGACTGATGCAGGCAGGTAAGACTGAAGGAGTGATGTTTTGAATTTGAAGTCATCTTACATTTAATATAATGGATTTTGCCTATGTCTGCTCCTATAGGTTACAGTGTCATAAATTAAGCTTTGTTGTTGATGTTCCCACTCTCTCTGCTCAGTTTTGAGTTCAGTGCTCTTTGGATAGTCAATCACCTAATTTTTTTGTGTTCTCCTAATATTCTTCATGCCCATTATAGTATTAGTAAGGTGTTGTCTTAAGGTGAATTTGAGCATCAAGATTTATGGACTTATGAACAAAAGACATACCTAAGTGAAACAAAACGCCATTTATTTCAGGGACTGAAAATCCAGTATGAATTGTTAGATGTATATTCTTACTGGATATACTAGAAGACCTTTCTTTGTTCCCTTGAACTACTTGTGTGATGCATTTTTTTTTCATTTAACAAAAAAACATTATAGTGAAAGGATTGGAGTCTTGAAAAATAAACTTTTTTTACATCAAGAATGCAGTTTACATGCAAGGAAAAAGATACGGTGTGTAGATAAAGTTAATATCCTGTAAACTCTTACTCACGATTCAGTCAGCTGCAAGAATAATGGCATGAAAGACTTCTCTCACTTAACCAATGGCTTGAATTATTTACAGCGGGAACTGGGGATAAGGAACCTAAGAAAAACTGTGTAGTTATTTTGAGTTTGCTCAGACTTGGAAGTTGCAGTGAGGAAAGCAGGGCTTGAGTCCCTTGAGCCCCACTGCTGAATAGTAGTTTTATGTTCTATAAGGGACAGCTTGTGGGGATGGTCACAGTGGTTCTCTGATGGCAGTTGAGCTGTAGTATTTGGTATCTGCTTGTAAATCACTGTGGAATCTGAGTATGTGTTCTGTTTAGTTCAATTCCATTAGCAGCCAGAACATTGCGTTTTATGCCTTGCTAGTGTTGTGCTTCTTTCATGGTTAATCCTGAAGAGCAGCAAAACAGTGAAGCATTCTTCTTTACTTAGTAATGCCGAAAAAAAGAATGATGAATTCTGCTGCAGAGGGGTAAAACACCTTCCAGACTTCTTGTCGTATTAGATTTGGAGAATTTTATCACCATTGGGGCAATCACAGCATGTGCTTCATCTGAAGGAAGGAAAAGTTAGTGATCATGTTAATATAGAAGGCAATAATTGGTTGATAAGGCTGTTCAGATGATAAAGAAAGTTTCTTGATCCTGTTTCAATATATCTGGTTGAGATGTAGGAATATGAATGTCTGCAGACATATCTTACTGATGATGATAGATGAGTTGGGAAAAATCCAATTAATTGTTCAGTATTAGTATAAAAGTACTTTAAAATTCAGTAGTGTCAACATGTGTTGCTAAAGTTTTCTGGGTTTTTTAGCTGTATATTTTAGAACATCTTTTGTACTAACATGTCGCAAAATATGACCATGCCCTCACTCTTTTTTCACTTTGTGAAACACTTTGTTTGTAATGTTCTCCATGGTATTCCCTCCTCATGGATAGTTCCGTAGTTAGACTTACACTGAGTTAAATGAGGTAAAAATTTAGTCTTATGATCTGTGTTAGCGAGCTTTTGTATATGGTTTCACTTAAGTACACAGCTGTCTTGCAACAGGTGCATAAGCAGATCTTGTCTTTTTTTTCCCCTTTTTTCCCCAGTTGTTTGTTGTTGTGTTGGTGGTTGTTTTATTTTTTTCCTTTCCAGTGTTACACAGACTTTACTGTTGCTGATACTGTAAAAATCTGGTCCTGCTGTCATTAAAAGCACAGCAGAGCTTAAAATGACATTTCAGAAAGCTTTTTTTGACATACCATGTTGTCTGTCTTCATAAAATACATTATTTAAATGTTCTAAATTGATTTTAGTTTTCTGGAATAAATTGTACATGCCCCTACATGTCTCTCTTAGTTTTTATTTTTCCTGATAGCAAAACCAATTTCAGTTTGTGTTGGGAATAAAGAGATAACAAGGGTATTTATAACACTGAACTTTGACCACTGGATGCAGATATTAGCAATAACCTTTGGAGGCATCTGCTTTTCTCTGTTGAATATACATTGAGCTCAGCTTCTCAGTTTATAGCTGAGATGTACTTCAAAGATATAAACACAGCATGTAAAATAAATCTTTTTTCCTTCATGTTTTCTACATCCCCTTATAAAGGGGAAACAATGAAAGTAGAAGAAAATACTGTGGTATTTTAAACTAAATAACAGGTCAGTTAGGATTTGTATTGAATAATTTTGACCTTGTAGAAGCAGTTATGTTTTTTAAATACTTTGAGGGTTCAAATCCTCAGTTTCTGGCCTATCTTAGGTTCAACAGTGTCTGTGCATCCCCTTTATAAAGCTGTTGTATGTTGAAACAAATTTTACTTCTCAGTTCTGTTTTACTAATAATGCTGCTATATGGAAAGAATGTTTCTAAAGACAACTCAGTTGTCTAATAGTGATGAAATATGGGAATTTTGCAAATTTTATCTTAGCCTTTTTGTTCCTGTGTTCTGTAAGACATTTTAAGTATTTTATATGTAATCTTCCATATAACTATAATAGAAACTGCAGCTGACATTTAAAAAATTGCTTGGATTTCTTCTTGTAAAATAGTAGTATGATTTTTGTTAATGTGGAAGTGTTTTTTTCTGTGACACTGGTTTGCTGTGCGGAAGCTCATACAGGCTTTGGTGATTGTGAGTGTAAACACAATAATATGTTGTTATTATTGTATTATTGTTGTTATTGATTTTTTACCTGCTAGATGGTGTGACTTGTGGCTAGTGTGAATAAATATTAGTTTATTCTCCCGGATGAATAGAGGTAATGTACTAGAAAAATTAAAATCTGAACATGTGAAAATTCCTGTGCTATCATTTATTTACAAATTTGAATTCTCAAGGGTGATGGGGCACTACGGTAGCTTTTAGGGGCAGACAATGTCCGTTATATTTTCTTGACCTGCCAGCAGAGAGTGGCTACAATCCTTTAACTCACCATTGGTCTCCATTCTTTTACCACCTTTTCAAAAGAACTTTTTCATATGTGTCAGTGCTGGAAATTACAGAAACCAAACCCATTCAGTTTCTCTTCATAATCAAGTTGGAATAATTTCTCTGTTTCTATGTGAAAGGTGAATCATTACAATAATGAGGTGTTTAATTTCTCAGGAGAAACCTTTTCACATTAACCTCTCGGTTCCACAAGCATAAATGTGAATTTATGAAATTTTGTTTCTCAAAATGCTATTAGCAAATAATAGGAATTCTGTCCTTGTTTCAGTATCGAGTTTTTTGTCGTCTTTAATCAACATCTGTCATCCTTGCTCCAAGCAAAATGGATGGTAAAGTAACAAGGAAGATTATTCTTCTTTGATTACCCAATTTGTCTTAATTACAAGCTTCTAAAACATGTGCAGCTAAACAAATGAGCAGAAGAATATTTAAAGCTGATATTAAAAGCAGCTGAATTTGCTCCGACTGTGAACTTGACTGACTTGGGTATGGTTTTTAATAAAGATTCAGGTCTGAGTTCGCATATAGGTTATTGAAGAAATGAGGTGCTTGTGTGCCAATCACACTGAAATGGCAGTTTAAATCTGTAATACTGTAATACTTGGGTGACATGTACTAAAACATTTTGAGAAGGTCAGTATGAAGCAAGCAGCCAGCTGTAGGGTTTATCATAGATAAACTCCTACAGAGTGCAGCAGCATTTAATACACCAGTGGAGCATGAAAAAACTGTGCGAATTAAATTGAGAAGCAGCTCCTTGTAGAAGATGTGTATCTTTATATTGAACTTCAGAGGGTGCATTTAGGAGACCATATTAAAACTTACTATCAAAGATCTCCAGCCACAACCTTGGATTTTTGTTAAAAATACTAATTCTCGAGATATGTAACTTCTTTTTATACAAATTTGTTCTATATAACACATCTTAAATCAATGCAAGAGCATAGAAAAGAAGCCCTGTAGAATTAAGAAAATTTTTATTTACGAACAAGCAGTTTTCTTATCTCAAGGTTACAGATCTTGTTCTATGTATGGTATTTTGCTTTTAAGAAAGGAAATTGTTTTGATTCGTTTTGAGACTGGAGTGTGCTCATTTAAATGAGGTATTTATTTTTGTTAATGTATAATATTTATCAAAATACACATTTATGCACACACATGCTTTTTTGTTGAAGAGTATTTCATAAAGGTATGGTAGTGATTTAGGCTAAACTAGAGTATGGAAGGGCAAAGATGGTACCAGATGCTCCATTGCTTTCCCGAAGGACTATCTCGTGATTCTATTACTTTTGTGGGGTGGCGGACAGAAGATGCATTTTTTCATATAGTAATGGAAAGACTCTTATGTTTTGCATATAACATCGTATTAAGTTAGGGGGTCGTGCTGGTATGCTGGAGTGTTTAGTCTGTGATACAGACAGTGAGGAGGTTTACTCCCTATCTGAGCAGCAAGAACTTTGGTAGAACAGTTGAGTATCTCAGCTTGTTCTCTGGCAGCTGTCATGCTGTCATATTTGTACCATGTTATTAAAAGACAAAGTTGTAAATGTTTTTTAAACTTAATTCTTTGACTCTTCTAGTAGTTACCACGCTGTGACCAAATCGTTTTGTGGATGTGGAGAACCCTAGTAAAGTCTGTAAAGACAAAGCAGTGCAGTTGTTGCATATAAGTGTGTATTGGAGATATACGTTCTTCTCCTTGTTTTATGTTTTTCTTGTTTTAAAAGGAATTTACCACTTAACATCTCAAGCCCGAGTGATACAACAATAGGGTAAAAACTTGTTTTGAAATACACAGGTGAGAAGGCTTGTGACAGATATGACACTGAATCAGACAGTGTTGTGACTTATTAGATTTGCTGAGAAATTTTTTCTGCAGTGAGGTGAGTTCAGGGCTTCTAAGCAATTTCTTACTCTTACTGGGATTTTTCTGTTAACCAGTTACGATGCGAACTATTTTTGGTGAAAACACTAAGTAAACAGTTGTCCACCAATTTGGTACGTTGCAAGAACATTGTTTTCTTTTGTAGAGACTTAATTATATAGGTATTTTTGAGCTTGCTACTGAACCTTTCATATTTTGCTTTTTTGAATTTCTGTTTGGATATATGAGTTGTATATGATTAACATGAAACTTAATAATTCTGAATGTGATAAATTCCAGTATTGGAGGTCTAAGGACCACTGATGAGAAACGTGCTGATGTGGGAAGTCAGGGTTACATGCAGCCCCTAGTAGTATAACCATCTGCTTTAGTATTTCTCTCATCCCTAGGCAGCCAGTTAATAAGAGGTTAATAACACACTAAGTGCAGGTAAAACCAAGATCTTATTGAGCTGCTCTCAATTGAATTTTTTTTTTATTTATTGACAAACGAAAGAAGAGTGAGAAGAGATAGGCTAAAGTAATAGAAGATTGGGGAGGGGGAAAAAAGGGTACAGCAGCATGGATGCAGGTTTGTGTAGGTGGTATAAGGTTTGTGCTGAATCAACCATACTTGGGGAGATTAGAACATTGTTGTATATAGGTAATAAAAGAAACAAGGGAAGAAGTGTTTCTGGCATCATTGTGAATCTTGTTGAATACAGGTCATAGAAGAGGACCTATTAGAGTAGAAGTTTAAGTCTTCACTGGTGATATAGTTACTGTTAAATGTTAATGACTGGAAAGATCATAAAGTGCTGAGTTAACATACTTGCTAAGAGTCAAACACAGGATATTTCAACTCAATTATGTCTGAAGTCTCTGTGAGATTGTAGGTTGAAAGTGGTAGCTACACACCTCTGCAATTATAAGGATGCCTTGAATATTTTAAGATCACGGGAAGTAGCAATCTTGATCTTGTGTCTGTGACAGTTTGTTCCCAGTAAGAATTTAGTAAGGAGTAGCAGATATTTTCTGGAATTTTGATAAAACTCAAAGATTATTTTGGAGAGCAGCACTTCAGTTTTTAGAGTAGTGTGTGTCGGTTGATTGGAGTCTTGCATGCTGTGTAGAATTGATTTTGAGTTTGACACTAACTGATGGTTTGTGACAAGAGTTGGATCCTTTATAAAGTGTTCATTACATAAGAAGAAAATGTATCATCTGCTGTAGGGCTGTGTTTTGGTAACTGTGAGTTTAAGGAGATTATGAAGACGTCTGCCAAAGGCAGACTTGAAGTTGAAGCCTTTACTGTTGCCTTGTGTTTAATTGCTAGACATTGAGATCCAGATTCATGCTGTTTCATTTTATGCCCCTCAGGACAGAAGATTTAGACTTATTACCCTTCCACTTTGTTTATGTCCAGTGGAGAAGAGTGCAGCTAAGTAATAGTCCATTCATCTGAGTTTCACATAGGCATTTCAGTAATATAACACAGCTCTGTTTATAGCTAAATGCAGCTTCTATCCATGTCGCTTTAAACTAGTCAGTTTTGGTGATAATTACAGGTCTAACTGTAACACTGCGAAGTCTGACTTATACTGTGTTGTAGGCACTTCATAGCTCTCTGCCTTAGACTTCAGTGTTGCTGTGACTACCCGTATAATTTTGTTCCTTCCCTTCTCACCCTCTGCCCCATGATAAAAGTATCAGTCTACCTTAGCTTTATATTTAATGTAAGAATCTTCATATACGTTTCATGTTGCATAAAACGTGGTGTGGTGCCTGATGTAACAGCCATCAGAACAGAAAGGTGGTGGTAGCTCAGCCCTTGCTCCAGACAGGCAGAGCAACCCCATTGGCTTTGAAAAGCCATTGTCTGAGGTTCAGCGTGTGAGCTGTTGAATTCCAAATACGCATTCTCTGACTGCCTCCAGTGTACTTTCATTCAAATAGATTTCTTACCGCATCTGTAACATATACAAGACATTTTGAAATCTGCAAATGGTGAGTATAGTATGGGAACAAAATGTTAATAACAGTAACCTAATTTCATCTGCTGTTCTAGGTGGGTACATATTGTTTGTGCCCTCTATGTTCCAGGAGTGGCATTTGGAGATATTGACAAACTGCGACCAGTAACACTTACAGAAATGAATTATTCCAAGTACGGTGCCAAGGTAAGTTCAGAAGAGACATACTCCTGATTAGTATTTTATGTTTTTATGTAAAGTAGAATAACATGCATCTTCCCAATTTTATTTTTCTTATTTATAGCAATTGTAATGAGGTTCAGGACTGACTGAAAATTAGATTGTTTGTTCATGATTGTTACACCACTGGTCTTCCCTCCCTCTTTCATTCTATTTCCCTTATCACAGTTGTCCGTGATTTCTGTCACTTCCCCCCCTCCAGTTTCCCTTATATTTTATGCAGCTACTAATTACTTTCTTTTAAAGTCAGTTAGTGGCAAATTGCCAAAATGTGGATGGAAAGTGAAGAGGATTTATGGGATGTGAAATGAAGAAATGGAAGGTTAGTTTGATTAAGTAAGTGACAGATGTACATTCAGTAAGAAGTACTTTAGAGACTATATAATTATAAGCTAGACTGCATGCAAAAAAGTTGCTGCAAAGCAATATTTAAAAAAACCCGCAACAACGTGGGACCCTCAACTTGAACAGAAAAATAGCTCTAAAATTAAGATGCTGTTAGGTGTAAATGTTTTCAATCCAGATCAAAAGTGCTTGTACACAAACCATACAGAAAACCAGTGCAATGGCCAGAGGACAGCACTCAGTAATTTGCTAAGTACTCTTTATGTAGGTAATGGGGACAGTGTTGAGGAGCCGTATCTATGAGGCTAATGTAAGGAAAGGCGGTTGCAGTCCTGCTGCTCTAGTGCTTCATTCATTCATGCACAGTCAGTTTTATTTCCTGGAATGCCAGTTTGTCAAGATGTCTACTGAATGAAAATATATAGTACATTTTTACAAATACATGTGTTATATAAAATTAAAACACTTTAGATTGCCCGTCTGTAACATACCTGTATCAGGAGTATGTTCATCATGGGCCTGCAGAGGCATATAGCATCGTTTATAAATGTTTGTTTAAAAAAAGTCAGAGCAAGCTCCCATAGCCCTACAACCTGTTGTTGCAACGCATTATACATTTTACTTATTAATATGACTGATGTATAGGAGCAGAGCTAAGACTTTGGGCATTTTTTATTCCTGTGAGTGAGTTGAAAGGGAGCTGCAGAGGTGAAGACTCATTACTCACAGTAAACGAACACTGTTTGCTGTATCAAGTATGAAAGTTGCAGCTCACTTAGCAAAATTTTCCCTTGCAAAACTAACTTAATATAATATTCTTTTTCACTTCATTTCTTGTCTGTTATGTATTGGTGTGGCACAGCTAAACAGTGCTCTTTTATAGTGCATGTGGTGTTTTGAGATTCTTCACTCACTGAGTTTTCTTTGCAATTCCTTTCTGTTGTTGTTGAACTTTTTTCATGGAAATGTTTTCTGTAAGCGACACACAGCTTTGCTGTGTATTCAGAGTATGAGAGATTAAGAAATGCATGCCTATCTAATTTTAGATCATCTTTATGCTCTGGATAGCAGCATTGGTTAGCAGCCCATGTTCCTGTTTCCACTTGCTTGTTCCTGCTTATATGCTCATTGCTGTAGTTTGCTAGCACAGCTGTTTGGTATGAATTTGTTTTGAAACAGACTGAGGAGTTGATCTGGCCGAAGAAATAAGTTTGTTTCTCTTTCCAGGCCACATTAGTGGATGTTGGTTTGCTGTGTTGCAAAGGGCTGTGTTTAGAATGCATGTTGCTGAAGTGCTAGGGCAGCTTAAGTGAATCACAACTTTGCTTACTGCTTATGATTCTTCTGTATTTCTTTCTGTGTTGTCACACATTTGCTCCCCAGTTCTTGCTTATCAAGGGACACCCATGTAATTATCTATGGGTTTCAGTCATCCAGAGCACTGCTTTTTTTTGTTGTTGTTGTTTGTCCTCTGAAGTTGTTGAATAATTGAACATTTACTGAGCAGTAATGTTGTTTTATGATACCATACTTAAATAATTGTTTATGCGTTAACTGCTAGGGTGGTATTGAGTTGTTACTTCTGAAGGGAAATACAAGACCTGGAAATTCATATAAAAAATAATCCAACATGCTGCTTAGGTTGTTTTAGCACATTTCCATTGCTTGTTGAAAATAAAATCAATAGTGGGAGTGGGGAAGGGGTGAAGTTTTAAGTAGCGTCAGCTGTCAGTTACGTACTTGAATTCTGTAGCACAAAGGAGTAAAACTACCTATTTGTTTTTTATATGTAAGAAATTATCATTTCTTAGGCACTTGAAATATTTACTGTGGCATTTTTCACCCCTCTTTATAAAGGAATGCAGTTTTTGCGAAGATCCTCGTTTTGCCAGAACCGGTGTATGCATCAGTTGTGATGCTGGGATGTGCAGAGCTTATTTCCATGTGACCTGTGCTCAGAAGGAAGGCCTCCTCTCAGAAGCAGCAGCAGAAGAGGTAGCTAAGGAGAGACTAGAATAAAAGAATTATATTGAAATCTTGTGAAGACAACCAGAAATTGTGCCTTTTCTGCTCACTAACTCTGAGTAAAGTTTTTGTAGATTGGTAACAAGTCATAGGCCAAGTAAAGGAAGTGTCCAGGAGGGGCACTTTGTTCTCCAAATTTCCAACTTTGAGCACCTTTTCAAGTGGCCTGGGGAAAGGGTTAGAGGCTGTTAACACTCAAGTTGGCTTAATAGGATATCAGTCAGAGTAGACTTGAATTCTAACTCTAAAACTTGAACATCAGCTAGGTTGAAATACTTACCTAGCTGTTTATATAGTATAGTAATCTGTTTCATAACAAATAGGACTGTCTTTAGAAAATTACAGTTCTAATGCCATTTTTTCCTGCATATTTTCTTCAAAGTGCAGTACAGTTATATGACTTTCCTTGTGGTAAATCAGAATGAGGAATCAGAATGAAGAGCAAACACTTATAATGTACTAATAACTTTTTAATATCTATTCTTACCATTTTTTTCCTGTAATATGATTAAAGCAATTTAGATTTGAAGCTACTTCCAAATTAATTTTTACCCTATGAGTACTTTTGGGTTGCCAAATTCCATCCTGATATGTATCATTTGGATTAAGCCTGTCATGCTCATAGCTGCACAATTTAATTTCTTATTGCTTAAGGAAATACCCGAGGTAACACACAAACAAGCATGACTTGCACTGCTAATGTTGACACTTTTCTTTCTGAAAATAGCAGGCCAGTAAGTGATTCTTAAAGGAATCAAAAAAATACTTTCTTCTCTGAGACTGATAAATACAAAGATAGTACGATTACCTCATTATTGTCGTCCTGAATAAATTGTGTGATGTTGATTCTTCAAACACTCTGTGAATTTCTTCTGGGCATATACAATTACTTTCTCTTCCACCTTAAAATTTTCTTGCGCGTGTTCTGTAACCAAAATATTTTTAATGAAAGACTCACAGAATCTAATTTTAGGGTGCTGCTGATTTTTTGAATTAAGGTGCCAGGCTCTCTGAAAATCTAAATCTAAATAAAATATGTTTGTAAGGAAGGCCTGTGTAGATTTTATTGGTTTGTGTTTTGTAGGTGGAATAAAGGAAAATTTCATAGGTGAATTATTTATTAATAGTTTTATTGCTTTATGAAGGAAGACTGCTTTACGTTCTTATTCTGTAGATCTATGATAATATTTTTTCACTTTTGAGGGTATACTGAAATATTCTTCTCAGACATACATCCTCATGGCTCAGGTACTTGTAGTCTGCTTGCAAGGTTTGCAAGTGCTAAAAGTTGCTATAAACTTACAGCCATGACAATGTGCAAACATGATGAAGCGAAGAATGAAAAATGAAAAAAAAAATCATCTGAGATATGATAAATCATGGGGGAGTATAGCCACCAAAAAAAATTTGGAAAATCATTTGAGAAAACCTAATAGATTGCCTTTTGTGTAGGGAATTGTTGATCCCTTGTAAGATATAATGCAAAAGATGACACAGTGAAGCAACAAAGTTAACGATGCTTGTTATGTGTTAAATGGATTTGTACTTAAGGATTTCTTCTGCTCTGTCTTTTGGAAATGAGAAAATGAGGAGTGAACAGTAGAGGGTAAAATAGTTAATGTATTTTAAAATATTCGGGGTCATGCAACGAAAACAGTGGAAAAACACTTTATAAGGTAAATTAATGTAAAAAAATATGTATTTCAACATGTGAACTGATTACCAGAATGTCTGTGCTTTTCAGAGCTTTGTGGCATTGTATGTCTTACTGTATTTTCATTCCCTCCCTTTTATTTTCTCTGAAACAGGATATAGCTGACCCTTTTTTTGCTTATTGTAAACAGCATGCAGACAGGTTAGACAGAAAATGGAAGCGGAAGAACTATTTGGCATTACAATCTTACTGTAAAATGTCCTTGCAGGAAAGAGAAAAACAGCTCTCACCAGAAGCTCAGGTATTGTATTCTTCACACAAATGCATCTGTATTAATCATCCATGATAAACAGGAAAGAAAGAAAGAAAGAGGATGGGAAATTGTTATTATAATAGGAAATGACATGAGGAAGATATTGCTAGTGCATGGTCATTTAACAGAGCAGTGAATTATTTTCAGATCTTGGTCTGTAAGAACAATTCTCAATTAATTATCAAATGGAGATATCATCTGCATTGAGAAGTATTATTTTATTTAGTTTTGTGGCAAAAAGCTGGTAATTGCATTTTCATTATAATTCATAGAGACTTATTTTTTTTTTGAACATTTCCTTCAAGATTCTTAACAAAAAGAGGCAGACAAGGAATTAGGTATATTTCTACATCAAAGTTCAGTAAAAATGCACTATCTTCCCTTAGTAATATCTTAAATATGGCAGAAGTGTTTAGCTTACCTGAAGTTTTTTATTATTAGATTCCTTTTCACTTTTTGGAAGCCTAAGTAGAATTCTATATACTGTATTTTTTCATAGTAAGCATTTTGTAGGGAAAAAAAAAAAAAGATATCTGTAGGTACAGAAACTGATTTTGTGCTGCTGAATGGGAGTTGCCTGAAAATCTTAGGCAACGATTGTATACCTGTCCTGTAGGAGATCCCTGTAAAACTGTTAGTTTCTGTATTAGCCCAACCAATAAATGTTGATATAAATATTTTAATCCTTCTGATGGAATCCGTTGCTGTGTTTTAAAGTGTGTACTTTTTTTTTTCTATTCTGAGGATCTTATAGCTTATTTTGCTTTCACTGCTTAGGCTGAACTGCATTCTGTTGAAAAACCACACCTGCGCAGAAAAGTAGCTCATCTGAATTAGTCCTGCCTCTGATGTGTTGCAGAAAGTAGAGGATGCTGTAAATAATGCAAGGCAGTTATTGGAGAGAAATAACATTTTTTTTTTCTGAAGGGAGAACTGTAATGTAGTGATCAGAGAACTGTAATGTAGTGATCATCAAAACTTTTTATTTATCACAAATCACAAATTTGTTTTATTTATAACAAATCACATCTTTCTAGTTCTTCATATCTTTGAATAGGAGAAGGTAATATTAATTTAAAATGGTCTGTGCATTTGAGAATGGATATGAGCAAACTCTTATCACAGAAGAATTTTGAATAGATTATTTCTATGGGGTATGTATTGAGCTTTGTGTAGTTTGATTTAAAGCGTTAGATAATTCTTGCTAAATACACTCAACTCTCAATTGTGTGAAATGCACTGATGTAGTGGAGAAATCACAGTAATATGAAGTATATATGTACAGTAAGTGCTGGTTGTGTGAAATCAGTTTGGGTTGAACAGGGCTTGTTAGCTCTGTTTTCAGGTGTTTGTCATGCGGTGCCGGTAACGCTGACCAGTTTTGGGTTTTTTTAATTATTTGGATTACGTGTGTAGAAACTGAAAGAATGAATGATGAGAACTGCAAGTGGAGTTACTTGACATGATGTCACAGGCATCTTAATACAAATGTGATAACTTACATACGTTTTGTTAAACCACTTGATTTCACTACTGATGGCTCTGATGTTGGAGTTTGCAGTCGTGTTGTTTGCGTGCCCGAGTTTACATGGATGGAGGCAGAGCAGATGCTTGAAAAATATATTTCCACATCCAGCTGTATATATTGGGATCTTATGAAGTAACTGTTTGGCTAGTTTCTGTGTATTCTTAGAAATGCAGTACTGTATGGGTTGCTTAGTGCGTACTAGAAATGTCTCACTGGGGAGTCGACTCAAAATATGTATAAATTCACCCATACCTTATCACATGTTGTCTGCATGAGGAAGTTAAAATCTTACCCGTAAATTCAGCCATCTTTGTTAAATTAGGATTTTGTCTGAGAAATAAGAATCTTGAGACAGCTTAGTCTGGACTACTATACAAGAAGGGAATATATATGTGTGTGCGCATATATGCATATATATATATGCATATGAGTGTGTATATACATGTATGCATATAAAAACTCAATTCATGGGGAGTTTGTAGACTTAAAAAAAAGGTTTAAAAACATTGAGCTAATATAAATAAATATGCAGTTGTATAAATAATTTATCAGGTATTGTGAAAGTGGACTTTTGAGGCATACCCTTAAAGGAGAAAAAACAACTATTTGGTGCTTTGTAGCCTGGGTAAGAATAACTGAGCCAATGGTCTGACAAGTGCCTGTGGACCATGAAAGTAAATTCTTTGAAAGAATATAATATATAAAATTGTCCAGGACTGTTATGGCTTGTTGGAACATGTTCTACATTGAAATGCTCTTATTGATAAAGGAAATGTACATTCCTTCAGTAAAGCGTATACTTGAGTTCAGGGTTCCATTTAGACATCAGTCATTTTAATCTGTCAGTTGTTTCTGGAATAAAGCTCCAAGTACACCACAAGGTTTTCAGAACTGAGCATCTGATCAGTGGAGAAGTGTTTTAGCTGAGGAAGCTTGTTGCTGCAGGGCCAAGAAAAAAAGCTGTTGAGGTCAGAGCTGACCTGCAAGCCACATTTGCCATGTTTCTTGGTCATCAATATTAAAGCCCTAATAAGGTAATGTGTTTTCAACTCTGTAATATTGTTTTCAGTGATGCTATTTGTAATCACAGATGTTTCTTAACGATAGTGTGTGCGTGCACACTGTTTTGCTTTTGTCTCAGGAGTATCTTGTAGCATATGGTGGGGTGGTTGGATTAGTTTAATTTCTTTTTTCTGCAGACAAGTAAACAACCTCTAACTGTTAGGCAGCTGCAGTTTTGCCTCTGAAGGTTTGTACATCGATGTCATTTTCTGCTAGAATTGCCACTACATAGAGTGTCTGCAAGACAGTGTTTTCCATGTCTCAGTAACCACTTGATCACTTGGGGTTGATCTCCCAGATGGTCACAAATATACAGATGTCATCAGCAGTGTATATTGTGATCTTCCCTTGCCTACCTCAGTTCTGTTTGAGTTGTGGTTTTGGCACATTGTAATCAGCTAGTTTAACGTTTAGAAGGAAGTGTGGCATTGAGAAGGAAGTTCCTATGGAAGTGTCAAATATGGCGAAATGCTAATCATCAACTGGTATTGCTCATGTGGATACCCTTTTAAAGTGTATCTAAATGTATTTTGGAAAAGTCAGTCAAGGCTTTTCTCAGTAGAGTTTTCACAATCCCATCAAACTATTATTATTAGAAGGGATTGTCTGAAAGCCAGCAGTCATTTGTGTTACTTTCATTGGTGGGGAAATCTCATCAAGAAAGCTGGGAATACCTCTAAAACTTACTGAAAGGATAATGCTATTTCTGTATGCATTTTGAAGTAAAATCAAATGTCTGAATCAGTGGCTGTGCCTTGAGTTGTAGAGTTTTGGGATGAAAATAGCATTGATTAGGTTGTGCAGCTTGTGAAATGCAAATAAATTGTGGATGTGTTCCAAAAGATTATAACGCAAATCCAATTTTAAATTGTTCCCTTGTGTTTTAAATTTAAGGAATTCTTTATTGCAGGCTCGAATCAATGCCAGACTACAGCAGTATCGTGCCAAGGCAGAGCTGGCCCGCACCACCAGGCCTCAGGCCTGGGTTCCCAGGGAGAAGCTACCACGACCACTTACCAGCAGTGCTTCAGCCATACGTAAGCTTATGCGCAAAGCTGAGTTAATGGGAATTAGTACAGACATTTTTCCAGTGGATACTTCAGATACTAGTTCCAGTGTTGATGGAAGAAGAAAACATAAACAACCAGCTCTCACTGCTGATTTTGTGAATTATTACCTTGGTAAGAATGAAAAATGCATATTTTTCTCAATGAAAAATTATCGCTTTGCTCTCTCTGAACTCTCCTAAGTCATTGTTTTTTTTATTTTACTTGTATTTCTTTCTTGTTAATAGATAAATATGAGTTACGACTCCACTTTATATCAGATATATTATTGCTTGGTATCTATTTACACAGAAGGTTGGTGTTTTTTACAAAAAAAGACATTTCAGAAGTGAAGAAAATCTTTCAAATAAAAACCAGACACTGTCTTTGCTGAGAAGGGCGTGGAAGTTTAAGTACCTTTTGTTGTCAGCTTTTTTTCTTAGGTTTTTGTTCTCTTTCTATGTGCGATGAGGTGATTTTGTCTCTGGGACTGTTCACTAGGTGACTGACTAAAGCTCAACATGTAAATGATTATACTAGTTATGCAGCAGAAACTAAATGTTGTGACTATTCATTCTACTCAGCCTGTGTAATAAACCTTTAGGCTATAGTTGTGTGGGTTTGTGGTGTTACGGTTTTATGCTTTTCACTGCTTCACTTTTTTCAGTGCATAAAACTTAAAAATATAGCCAATGGTAAGAAATAATGCAATTTTCTTTTAGAGAGAAATATGCGTATGATTCAAATCCAGGAGAATATGGCTGAACAGAAGAATATCAAGGATAAATTAGAAAATGAGCAAGAAAAGCTTCATGTGGAGTACAATAAGGTGAAGAAAAAGGGATATTAAACAGTTGTACTGTTTAATTCTATTTTTCATTCTTTTTATATATTTTGTTTAACAGTTTGAGACAACAGAGTTTGAATCCTTTCTCTCTGCATTTTGTTTTGTTTGTGTGTGGGTTCTTTTTGAACCTACTTGGTTCTCTGCTTGGAACTGTACTTGATGATTGGGATTGCTGGAGTGGCATTTGTTTGTTTACCAATTTGTTTATTTACCAATTTGTTTATTTGTTTGGGTTTTTAATTAATTTATGTGTACTCCAACTCTAGTTGCGTTCATCCTAGATTTAATAACGTGGCTAATTTTGCAGGCTGAAATAATCGGTATTGATATGTACTTAGTGTCCTCAGTGTGTCTTGTTAGAATGTAACAAATATGAGGCCTATAATGATTGCAGAATCCCCCACCATGTTGCTAATGTAATTTTTTTTTGTTAACTCGTCGTCATGGTTAAAAAAACATTGTGTTCTAACTACATTTTTACTAAACAATAATTCATTTATTTTTAATTTCTAAATATTTTTAAGCGGAATATAGTATGCTGTATCTTTTGTGACAGATAACATGCTGTAATTCCTGCTGAATTCAGCAACCTATTAAGCGATGGTTAGTGATTAGTAGTGATTGCTATTAATAGTATTGCTATTAATTCTTGAACTGTTGGGTGTGTGTTTTAAATGAGAACATATGGAACTGAAGCAGCAGGTCCTTGTGAACTGCCCAGAGGTGATAAAGAGGAAAGAGATGGTGTGTGGGGCTTTCAACCAAATTAATGGGTTATATATGCTATGTGGTAATGAACAGTTACTTTTATAAGAAAATAAAACTTTTTTTCTTTTTCCATCCTTTCATAGATTGTATCTCTGTGAGAGAGAATGGATCTTCTTTGCTAATGCAATATAGAGTTTAAGTTATTTTATATAGTTTCTTGTTATAATCCTTCTGCTTAAGCAGTATGAACAAAACAAAGAAGATGTTGCTGTATTTTAGGTTTGCTTTCTAGTTTAGTTTATGAAACCTTATTTTCATGCTGAAATACTTTAGATCTTTACAAAACATCTGTCTGCCCAGATTTTCATCTTAAATCCATTAAATTGCTGTATGATGCATTGGCGTCAGCTATAGTGACATGAGTTCCTTTGTTTCTTAATCCCACAGTAATGTGCCCTGGATAGGTAAGAGGTTGAATAAATTTTATTAAATAACTCTAGATGGGTTTTCATTCTTATTGATTTTTTTTTTTTCCTTTAACTTTTCAGCTGTGTGAGTCCTTGGAAGAGCTACAAAATATGAATGGAAAGCTGCGAAATGAAGGGCAAGGCATTTGGGCTCTGCTGGGTAGAATCATTGGACAGGTTGGTTGTTTTTTTTCCTTCCTAGTTCATAGGCAGACCTGGTTCTCCAGGAATAGGCCTTCTTTTTTTTTTTTTTTTCATGTGTCACTTCTATGGCCAAAGGAATTGATTTGATCAGACCCAGGCGTTGCTCTGTGGATAGTGTTTACTGATTGAAATATCTAGATTTCTGCAGACTATCTGCTGGGAACCTGTAGCTTAATTTTGTTGTTGTACTAGCAATCTTGCAAAATTCTTTCATTCGTGATGAACCTTAACGTGAAGCATAAATTAATCCTACTAGTTTTGTCTCCTTATTATCTTTAGCTACTGTAGGCTTCAAACGATAGAGTAGCTCTTTATGGCTTTTATAGGATAGAAATCTTTAAAACTGCAGTGTGTATGTTACGGATTTAGGTGGAGAGGGTATTTTGGTCAAATGAATATAAATATTCAGGAGAAAAGATGATTTGGATTACTTCCTGTTGCCAGCAATTGTCTTTGTTTGCGTTGATACATAAAAAAGAGATGTGTAGATTCTTGTGTTTTGATAGATGTTTTATGTCAAAGGTATTAAATGGCAGTGGACATTTTAGATGTCAGAGAGAGACTGAAATAATTATATTCCAATTATAATTTTATTGATTGAAGAAACTGTTCATTGTGAAAATGCAGCTGTACAGTAGGGTCACAGGTTTGTCATGCCCTTTGGTAGTGCTGAGTTGGTGCTGCTGTTCAGAAAATGAAGCTTACACTTTCTTTAGGGAGTAGTAGTTTTTAAGGTATATTAGCTTTTTCTCTTTATTTATCTGCCTATCTCTTCTGCTTGTGAAGAAGGATTCTCACATAACTTAGCTTTTGAATCAAGGTTTTCCTTTTCCTTCCTTTTTAAGATGGCTTTGATTACTCAAGTATTCACAAATGTATTTGCTGGTCCAAATGTTACTTAAGTGAAAAAAAAAAAAGTTAAATAGGATTCATTTGCACAGCTTGCATGACATTTTTTTTCCAGTTGGTTGAACAGATGCAGACCCATGGGGCGCTGAGAAATGACTTTGATAGATGGTTGCTGTCTGAGAAGCTAGCATACTGCAGATTAATAGAAACCTGAAGAAGAATCTTGTCTGCTTTATGGAGGGCTTGGTCCAATAAGATAATTTTTCTAATTAACCTATCGAGCTCCAGTGTAGCACGGATGTTGGGGAAAATAAACTGCCTTAGTATTCTTCTGTCAGTTTGGTGAATTTGCCTTTGCTTGTTTCAGCTACCTAGACAAATGCATCCTTCCCCATCCCTCTATTTGAAGCCTGGAGAAAGAAAAATTAAAAGCGTTGTATTTTATTGAATTAAAAAAAATGAGTATAATATAACTTGGATAAAGTAGAATTTTGTAATATAAACATTGTAGTTGCATTTGTCTGCAAAATAGCTAACTAAGCAATTTCATACTCTTGATTTGAGTCTTGTTCTTCGTGCACTGAGAATGGATCAGCATTTTGTGAAAGTCTCAAGGCTCATGTATACTGCATTTGTTCAAATCCAATAGAAATTGAACATACCAGCAATTTTACGTGCTCCGAAGGAAAGGAAACCAAGTAAAAAGGAAGGAGGAACACAAAAGACATCTGCACTTCCAGCTATCCTTTATAGGCAAGTAATGAAGTCTTGACAGAATACGTATAATATCTATTAAGTTACAGTTTCACTGAAGCATTAAAAGAAAATTGTTTGCTTCGGTTTGGATTAACAAAATGCTTCAATGTTATGTATACATTTTACTTACTTCTGAAGGCTATGTTGGATAGTAGCCAGTTCTTCACCTTAGTGCACATAAGTAAGGTTTGGGGTTTTTTTTTCCTCTTTGGCAGCAGTGCTTTGAAGACAGATGTAACTCTTTACAGCTCAAACAGAAGGATTCTTTGTCTCTGTGATGTGAAATTTTTTAACTGGTCATTGAATGCAGTTGTGCTTGATGATTTTGTGAGCAGTGCTGCTGCTGTTTAGTCAGTGTTTAGGTGCGTAAAACACTTGTCATATAAGGATTTTTACTTTTTGCTCACGAGTTGTTGAATACTTTGGGATATCTTGTGTTTTAAATCTCTCTACTTCTATTTCTATTAATTCCTAAGAAAATAAAATGTATCCACTTAGTCTGTCATTGCTACACCTTTTCTTCTCTTCTGTAAGCTGTGAAGCTGCTGACTGGGTTTTAACTAAGCCTAACAGGGGAACCTATACTAGGATCCCAGAGCATGACTGTGCAAAATGTACATATCATCTTGGATCTTCTTCTCTTGCCATCAGTTAAGAAGTGACATGGTCTGTGGCTTATCTAGAGAGTAGCAGACAGGCCTTTAGCCAGAGCAAGTGGGCAGTATTCTGCCCAGCTAGCAGGCTGAATGAAGAAGATGGATTACATAAGCAAAAGTTAATTCCAGTACTGTGAGAGGTGGAAGTCTTGGGAACATGGCAGTGGGCTGATAATTTAGCAATTCAGTTGTATACGCAAACAAATAACAGCAGTCATGCTTTACAAGTTCTGTTTTGTTCAAATCCTGTCATTTAGTTCCTCCCATTTTCTAATGGAATCAATGAATGTCTAATCTTTTTGAAATACCTGTAATTTCAATTCCAGTAAAAAAATAAAAAATAAAAAGGGATTGTAATTCCATATGGATCGATACATTGCCCAACATAAGAGCAGCACAGACCTAGTTCAGGGTACTTTCATTATTAAAATAAGCTTATGATTATTAATACTGAAAATAGAAAATTATTCTGCTATTAAAGTGTTTGGATGGCACAGATAGTGTTTTTTCCATTTGCCACTGGTGCATTTTGTTGAAGTAGCAAGTGATTACTGACTGTTAGAAGTCCTGAAAAAAGTAGTTTGAAAGACATTTTATTGTTAAGCTAACTATATTAGGTGCTTTTATGCTTTACTGTGTATAGGTAGAAAGTCTTTTGAAAAGTAATTATGCAGTTAAATGATGCATTCAAACTGACTACGTTTGTGTTGAAACTGGGGATTGTGCTGGGATGTGTCATTTACTCTTTATGATTTTTAAATATAATTATAGTACTTTTCTATTACTTACATTTAAAGTTGTGGTATTTGCAAGAAGAACCATGATCAACACCTGCTGCTATTGTGTGATACTTGTAAACTCCATTACCATCTTGGTTGCCTGGATCCACCTCTCACAAGGATGCCAAGGAAGACCAAGAACAGTTACTGGTAAGAATGTCGTTGATTTGTTGTCTGGTGCTACCTCTGTGCTTAAGTAGGACATAAATGTGAATAGTCTTCCAAATTTTAAGTGTTTCAGACATTGCTGTAGTGCATTCTGAACTGATTTTTTTATTTTCAAATTATTAGCAGCAATATTTCAAGGTGAAAAAAAACCTGTAAAGAGTTTCTCCTTATTATCCACTGTATAGAAGTAGATTTATAGCTTTAATTTTCTTAGGTTTTGAGTTCATTTGTGATTATTAATTCTGCTATATAATAATGGTAGGGAACTATAGGCTGCCTTTAGGAAATGAAAGATTTGGTGATATGTAACTCTCTTTACAGATCTTTAGGAAAATACTTTTAAATACTTAAAAATGAACTTGTAAGAAAGTAGAGCAGTTTATTGCAGTATGTGAAATTGGTTTGGTTTATTTCTATCCTATGACTCAAATCTGCAATGACAGAAGCAGATGCCTAACTCTGCTTACTGCAGTTACGTTTCCATGAATTAAAATTATTTTTGTACTACTGGAGCAGAACAAAAGCTTAGTGATACAATGGAAAGCTGATAACATGGTAAAGGTGCTGATTTCCAAGCTGTCATAAAATTAGTGTGCTACAGTGTTGTGTTAGCATTCTGCATGTTTCTGCATTGCTCTGAAATGTGTTAGAAGAAGCTATTCAGAATCACTTTTTATCTGGTAAGAAGTTAGTGTACAGCATCTCTAAGGATCATCATCAGCTTGTCTGAACGTTTAAGTACCAAATCAGAATAGTATAAAAACTCCTAAAAATGTAATAGTATAAGAATACCTTCTAAAAGTACAGTAAAACTATTTTAATTATGTAAGTCATCTTTTTGAGTAGTTTTGACGATTGTGTGCAGAGCAAGATGGCTGGTATATGAAATCATAGAATGGTTTGAGTTGGAAAGGACCTTAAAGATCACGTAATTCCAACCCCCCTGCCATGGGCAGGGACACCTCCCATGAGATCAGGCTACTCAAGGCCCTATCCAACCTGGCCTTGAACACTTTGACGGAGGGGGCATCCACGACTTCCCTGGGCAACCTGTTCTAGTGCCTCACCACTCTCATAGTGAAGAAATGGGAGATCTCTTTTTTTTTTTCCTTACATTTTAACATAAAATTTGGATTTATCCTAGTAAATTTAGTTAGTAAATTAATAGTTTTCCTTTAAAAGCTGAAAAATCTCAGAAACTAGTATTTTTCTGAACTTTATTTTCATTTAATTGTTTAAGGTAGTCTCTGATTTTTTGAGCTTTCACTATTTTAAGGGCATTCTAAGCTCTCTATTTTATTTTTTTTTGTTGGCTTCTGCATTTGCACAGGAGATTCTTGATTTTTGTTCTGCTTTTTAAGCAAGTTGAAAAGGCTCCCTAAAAGCCATCAGTCCAAAAGATGTAAGACTACAATTCTTAGTAGGTGTTAAAGGCAGAATAGGTCAGGTTAGGTAGTAAAATGCTTTCATTTTCAAAGCTCTAACTTATCTTTGTTGTGAATTTCATGCTTCAGTTATATAGCAGATCACAAACTTAGCTTTTACTCCTAATTATCTAAGGCATATACTGGAGTGTGTGATTATAGCAGACAAATTGAGCTGTATTGATTGCATTCTTTTCATCATTGGACATGCCTTTATGTGTTCTTTTCAGGATCACTAGAGAGCATATAGAACGGACCCTTAATCTAAGTTTGAGTTCAGCAGGCTTCCCTCCCCTGCTGTTTTGAATACAATTTTAATCTTTTGATTAAGCTATGAAAAGAAGTGTGATTTTTTTTTTTTTTTTTAATATATACAGGGACCATGTACTTTTCAGATCTTTTTATGGGATATAACGGAATCTTATGCAAAAAGATAAAGTTAGAAAATGTCTATACTGGGAAACTCCTTGTTTCCTGTAATTTAGGAATTAACATAATAATGTTAGACAGGTTGAACAACTTCAAAGTGCTTACAAATGTTGACTTTAACCTTTTTTTAAAACAGTAAGTGGGAAACAAAAATAGTTTATTAATTTTTACTTTCTATTCCCTTATCACTAATAATTTACTCATAATTGCTAACCTGAGCCTTTGCAAAAGGTTTGATGATTAGTCATATACTTCTATCAATACATATTTATTTAAACGTTGAGTAGTTTAGAATGAGTTTATTCCATATGCTTCATATCTTATACTGTGTTTAAGGGTGCTAAATGATTCAGTTTGTGTGATGCTTCGTAGGTTAGTTAATAGTTATACTTCTTGTCTATTCCAGGCTTAGCATTTAATAGAAATTTAAATAACAGTATATAGAAGAGGACTTTGAAATTGTTTAACTAAATGCATTATTACATGTAATGGTAAGAAAAAATAGATCGTTTTAATATTTAAAAAACCCACCAAATATGACTAGTTATTTCGATGTCTCTAAGCACGAAAAGGAGGTAATGATATTGTAGTTTTAGTGAAATCGTAGTGAGAGTTCAGACCTGGTGAGCACCAGTACCTCACAACTTACTAGAAACTGGTTTCAAGCACTTAACACTAAAAATTTTCCCTGTTCAGAGACCTGGCAGTTTTCTTGAAGGTAACATTTATACATCTTCAATATTTTAGAAGAAAATTGTTTGCAGCATCGTAGGTTCAAAGCCTGTTCTCATTTCAAATGGCTTATTTTTGAGAGGAAGAGCATAACAAATATTTTACATGATGAAACATGAAAGCATTAATTTCTGTCTCTTTGATGTGGTACTTTCAAAGTAGACCACCAATTCTAATCATGGAGTAAAATGCTGCGGCATACATGTAAAAATTTGGAAATGTTCACTTTCTTAGAAATCCTATTAATTAAACACTAGAATATTCTTTTGAGTCATATGTGATCGTAAGAGTAAGTTTTCTCATTCTCTCTGACAACTTGTGTGCTTTTATGCTCTGGTCTGCTATGGAACTCTCTGTTTTTCAGGTAGAAAATTATCTGAATGAATTCAAAAGCAATGCACAAATGTTGACAGACAATATAATGAATCAAAATCTGATTGTAAAATATTGACACTTTCATTAAGAAAATACTTGGAAGCTATCAAGAGGGGCTGGCTCTTTCAGTTGAAATGAGAATACTGAAAAACAGTGGTAACTTCTGGTAGTATATGTAATGATGTGGACTGAGATGAACCAAACAAGGACTAATGATCATAGTAGGTCTAGTGGTTTTTATTTTTATTCAGGAAGGCCAGGTTATTTTAGTGGTCACTCTGCTGTGAGGATTAATTGCTACAGGACAGAGAGAGCTGTGGAGTTCCTGACCATGGAGTGCGATGACCAGTCATTCAGTATCTGGGCATTCATTCATATTCTTGACTCCATTCATTCAGTACTAATCGAGCACGTCCTGATCAGTTTTTCATCCCGAGTCATTGGATAATGATATAAAATTATTAACATATATAAGTGTGAGTGCAGTATAATATTGCATGTAACATAAATTTTTATGTATTTGTCACCTGTCGTAATTGAAGGATGTTTGGGTTGTTGTAAATGGCAAACTTTTCAGTACCTTTACCGTCTGAAAGATGTTCTTTGAAGCTGTTTGACAAACTGTTTTTGCTTCATATGTACTGTCTTTATCTTCAGAATGAGAGCAGCCTGCCATTTTTCCACTTCTGGTACCTCATTCAACAAGTATGATTTATTCAAATTACCAGAGCTTAGGTGTTATCTTAAAGCTATGGTCCTTGTTACTGTAGTTCAAAGTGGTTTAATTCTTTGCTAGCATTGCAAGAAGTGATTTATCACAGAGTACGTCGGTAAGACTTGTTTCCGCCTAGTTAAAAACAAGCCAAACTATAACTAATAACTGCACGGTTTTCCTTTTAAACACTAGGGGCCAAACTGTTTTCTGGAAGCGCTGTAGTGGTATTCATTTAGCACAGATTTAAATTCGCTCTCTTCACAGTAAGCAGTGTGTTCAGGGGATGCTGGTTTCCTCCAAATCCTCTTCCAGCCTGATGCCCAGCTGTGACTATAACAGAGACTGTCTTATTCAGACCGAGTCCTTTGTATTATTAGCATATAAGCCACACTAGAACTGTGGTACCATAACACAGTTAAGGCAGTCTAATTAATCTATAATGTGATAATTGAACAAAACCTTAATTTTCCCTAGTTGTTGTAGTGTTATCTTTTTGATAAAATATTTTCATATGATTGTCTGACTTTGTCTTATATAGCAAAGATAATGTTTTCTTTATTATTAGACGTCAAAAAATAAAACCAGATTTATGTTAAGTTTATCATTGTGTTGTCTTTGAGCTCTGTTTGTGAGATCTTCAGCATTGTGGTCTTTTGTTTATAAAGGGATGGTATTCAGTGTTTCTTCAGCTTTTCTCATCATTTCACAAATTTCCATTTGCCAGGCCCAGTGGTTCAAGTGCATTTAGATTTTTTGTTTTGCAAAGCTGCAGCGTAAGAAGACATCATAATGCCATTATTTGTACTATTTTTTTTTTGAGCAGTAACAGCATTTCCTGTATGGTTTTCATTGCACTTCACCAAAACAAAACCCCATCCCATCTCCAAACTGTCCCTCCCCTCCTCCTTTTCTCAGTGATGTAGATGCTCGCTTTTTCACTTTGTAAGTTTCTAGGTTAAAGGCCTCATGCTATCAGTTTCCGAAACTTCATAAAGCATTCTTTGGGTTTTTGGTGTTTACTGAAGCCCTGAAGTAAAGCCCCGTTTTAAGTTCATGCATTTCTTGAAGCTGCTCATGCTCAAAAATCTGCTCACCATGAGGCAATGCAGAAACTCTTGCATTATGTGGGCGTACAATCCAGTGTTTCCATGTTAGCCTGGGCCATTACTAATTTTTGTAAGTTAATAACGTGTGTTCCTTTTCACTTGCTGTTCTTGTAATTAGCTAGTGAGTTGAGAAGATCCATTTGCTTTATGAGATGGCAGGATATCTCTGGTGCCATTGCTTCTTGTACCAAAGCACACTGAAAACACAGCAACGCCATGCAACGTTTTTTTTTCCTGTAGATTGTTAGGACTTAATCAGAGACTTTATGTATGACTGAAAGGTTTCAAATAATCACTGAAATTTCTTGATATAGAAAGTGTTTCCAGTAATTTTTAGTAGTAAACACTTTATTGCCTGCTACTGATTTTTTCTGTGGGTCTAGATTAGGCAAGTCCAGACTAAATGCAATACAAAACCTGTGTACTGAAGTTGAATCTGTGGCACCATTTATCCTGTTAATTTGCTTGTGCTGCATAGCAGCACTTGCCAATTCAGAGGTAGTCAAAGATTGCTTAGAACCATTGGAAAGATGGACTATTGTGGTAGGTTCTTTACTCTCTGTTTGTCCTTGAAGAGCTGGAATGAGTGTGATATTAGTGTAGCCAAAAGGAAGAGAAGTTGTATGGCTGCTTTTTATGAATATATTTGGATTAAACAGCAGAATGGGAAAAAAGTTCTTTTAAATTCAAGAGTCATGTTGAAATAAACCATGATATGAGCTGAAAGTCGGGACATTGTTTCCGAGTCAGAGAATTGTGTCTGTAATAGCTTTCCTGTGGGCCCCATGGGAGCTAACAATCAAACTACTTTATAATCAAACGACTTTATACTTGAAGCTTGACTGTTTTATAATAGCGTTGATAAGTTGTGGTTGCCTGTAACTTTAGAAGCTATTCCAGTAAATCAGTAGGCTGCTACTAAGTTCATGTTTGTAACTTTTTCCCTCACCTTTGGTATATTTGTGAAGTTTTTTTCTGTGGTACACCCACCCCTCCCGGCCATCATATTGTGCTTTTGCAGACACATGAAATTCTGAGGTAATGCTGTTATCTCTAAAGCTTCTCTCTCCTATTGCATCATTGGAGAGCCTTTCTCCATAAAATCTTACAATAAGGGTAGTTTGATATGTGTGCTTTTGTTTATTTGCTTAAGTGCATGTGTATATATATTTGTGTGTGTTTAGGCATACGAATTTCTGTAAACACAGAGCTGTAAAAACTAGCATTTTATGAAAATTATTATATTTTTTAATTGATTTTATATTTTAGTATCCTGAAGAGGCCTAAAAATGTTAAGAGGTACTGTGTCTGTAGCAAACTGAGGTTTGTACAGAGGAGGAAGAATTGAGTGTTATATACGTGTAAGCTGGCCCAAAACTATTTGCAAAGTATAAAAAACCTACATAAGCTGACTTCCTCTTGTTTTCACCACTAATGAAGTCTCCATGTGTATATGAGAGAGGGGAGACACTGTTGGGCTCCTGCAGTGTACACTGTACCACTGTTTTTTCTAGACCAGCAGATTCTTGTAGCACTGGCATAATCCTATTTCTAGTGGTCTCAATTGCTTCAGAGGTGAGAAGCGATTGATATTTGTAACATTATAATGTAGACACAATTATCTTAATTTTGCATAAGGAAACGTTGAAGGAGAAAGATGTTAATTTAGCCAAGGTTAAACTGTTAAGTTACCCAATACAGGACTAGATCCCCTGTATTTTGACTTGGTAGCCACTGGTCTGTTTTACAGATCATGATGACACCTGTTATCTTCTCTATAGCCACGGGAGATCTGAGATTACGTTGCTTGAATTAGTTTGAAAGAATTAGAAAACATGGCACATTGATGGAGTTGATATTATGTTAGATGTTACTGAAGTTCCTATAAGAAAAACTGTTCCTATCAAACATGTACATATGAGGAAACCAGCTCCAACACAACGTGCATAAATGACTTTGTGCTTTTGTTTAGTTATGGGATGAGTATGCCTTCCTGTCACAATTGTGTATTAACGTTTGACTTCAAATAATTAAATACATGGTTTTTGTTTGTCTCTTTCAAAAGCAAATTTGCTCATTTGTTTAGATAATTTTAATGTGTGTATCCTTGTTAATGCCAATTAAAAGCAGAACATAATGTTAGTATTTTTTTTGTTGATATTATAAAGGAACATTTTTAATACGAGACTAGTGATGAATTGGAATTTGAAAGGATCTCTAGTTTGTTTGTTTTTTTTTTTTAATTGGAACTATAACACGAGAAGTAGAATGATAGCTCTTATCAGTGGGTATAATATTTAATTTTTCTTTAACTTATTTTAGTTAACATCCACATTTATGACTGTGCATTAGATGAGTAGTTTCTGCAAATGAGAACAAAACTTGATGACTTCCCATCTTGTTAATTCTGTCATGGAGCTTGGTAATAGCATTACCTGAGCATCTGCTCACTTTTGAAGTTATGATTGTGGGTTTTGTACTTTTTCTAAAGCTCAACAGGCTTTTTTTTTTTTTTTTATCTAGGTGTTCAAAGTTTGTTTATGTATGTCTACAGCTTCTGTATCTTTAATTGCCTTGTATCCATTTTTTTCACATTTAAAACCTACTCCCTTAGAAAATACATAATAAAATTGATTTTCATAACAGGCATTTCTTCTAAATCCCCGCCACTAAAGAGTGCTCTCATCAGAACGAATTCAGCAGAATGTAATTGTAAACATTGAACTGCAGCAGCATTTACAATAATAAATAGATTACAGATCAGTGGGCACCATTAAAATGGTTGTGTTGTAGGATACAAATGGTGAAATAGGGTACATCTTTCTTGAAGATTAAAATCCTAGTTTCAGAATCAAAGATTGATCAAAGAATCAATCGAACTTTTAATAACTGTCATTAAAAAAACCCTAGCAAATAAGGAAATTGGCATGTTTTTTGCTTAGTTCCTTAAAATAAGTATTTGAGAGACTTGTCCGCTGGATTTCTTGACTCTTGAATTTATTTTAAACCCAAGCACTTCGATATGTTTCTTCTCTGCTTTTCTGACTGTTGTTTTAAATAGAAAATCTTCCACTTTGCAGGCAATGCTCAGAGTGTGACCAGGCAGGTAGCAGTGATATGGAGGCTGATATCGCCATGGAAACCTTACCAGATGGGACCAAACGATCAAGGAGGCAGATTAAGGAACCAGTGAAATTTGTTCCTCAGGATGTGCCACCAGAACCGAAGAAAATTCCAATCAGAAATACGGTAAATGATGATTGAATAGTTGTTACACATGTTGTTGTAATAATTTTGTTTAAGATTACTTATGTTTTGGACATCCTGAACTGCAGTATTTGAATTTGATTGATGTTCTATTTTTGTTCTATATTCCCTTCCCTCTATTTAATGCTTTATTACTTGTGTTAAATATATAGTTTTACTACTGTAAAAAAAAATGGCGAAAACACAGTACTGAACTAAAAAGCTGTACAAGCTTTTCCTTTTATCTGGTTCACAAAGTCCTCTGTTAATTGCAGAAAAAGTGAAAATTCAGTTTGCCCTTAAACTTAGCCTTTACAGTTATTCATCTTAGTAGTACAACACTTTGTTCTCATATGCTGTTTTAAATATATTTAATTGCCAATTGTAATTAGTCATTTTCTTATGTACAGGCAACCTACTGACTGGCTGCATGTTTTGTGACTATCACAAGGCCCTATTATTTCAGTTTATTTAGCCTCCTAGTTTTACTAGACATTGTATGTTTTCTCAAACTTTCCTGGTGGATAGTTTTTAGAGGCAGGAAGCAAAGACTCTTGCTTCCTGAACTGGTTCAGCATCTTTCTTCCATTCAAAAGTAGAAAACTAATCACTGTATTCTGTTGTGTTTCTCTATCACTCTAATCTCCAAAATTTTGCTCTCCTGCTTGCTCATAAAACAAGGTTTTCTATGTGGAGTGCGACACATCACTTATGAAATGTACATAAAAGTATCAAAAGTATCAGTTTAGGGAATGAGTAATGTTTCCCTGACCCTTGGACGTGAGTAGTAATTACATAAAAACTGGTGGTTCATCTTCCAGTATACTCCTCTGTTGGGAAATACTTAAACCCTCTTATTTGAGGGTTAGACGTAGTTCATATCTCATGCAGCAAAACTTTATTTTCCTCAGAGGGCTTTCCAGACTTTTTATGCTTGTACTAGCAGATACTTTACTTAACTCTTCTGAGTATACACTGATAGGATTAAACAAGTATTTTCCTCACCTAACCTTAATTGTTTACTCTAATTACTTTTCTCAATATTTGGAGACCAAGTTTTTCTGGTCTGTGACTAGGAACTTTAAGAGTGACTCAAGCCAAAACGATTAATTTAGCTCAAACTGTCAAGAGTTTGAATGATGCAAAATTAAGTTTTGTGGGTAATTGAGAACCTCTGTAGGGGAGAAATTTTTCTCATGGGGCAAAGTTCCCTTCTTCCCTATATGCAAGAACCTGTAGGTTCTTAAAGCTCTGAGGAACTTGAATGGACTGTTGTCATGCTGTTGTTCATACAGAAGAAGACTTACCTGGTGTTTTTGCTTACCAAACCCTTTCATCTCCTCTCCAGTTTTCTTATATCTGTCTGTCTTTCCTCTTCCCTGTTTTTACACCTAATATAGTGGTATTAGGGGTTGGGGAACCATGATTATGGGACCTAAGTGAATTAAAAGTATTGCATGCAGGGCATTTCATAGTAGTAATAGACAACAGAGTGATATAAGGCATGTACTATGTAACTAAGAGATTAAATTTACTATGAGTGGACTACTGCTATCAGTCTCGGACTTTGTTCCTCGGCTTGAATTTTTAGGCTCTCTTTCAATTCTCTCCAGTTCTGTGCTTTTCCAGAATATACAGATTTGCGAGGCAACTTCTTTGCTGTCCTGTGGGGAGGGCTCCTCGTTCAATGCTGTCCCACTCTCTTAGCTTTCTTTTAGCTGAAAGGTTGTTCTTTCTGTTTTGGTGTTTTTTTTTTTTTTTAAATTTATTTATTTACTGCTATCTTCTACTTAACCTTGGAATAGAAGGTTTGCACCCTTGGCAACTGCTGGATATCTTTCTCTGAACTTGGCTGAATTCCTTTGTTTCAACTCTTGCATGACCCTGGTGCACTTAGGCTGTATAACAAAATGAACATAACAGACCTCTGAAAACTTAATACTTCCTGATGGTATGGGATTCCCATTTACCTTTGCTATAAAACCAGGAAAGCTGGTGTAAGTTGTTGTTGTTGTTTGTTTGTTTTGAATTGGGTTTTTTTAGGAAGAGAATACTTTTTAATTCATTAGGTCTGTGTATTTGAGAGGAAAAAACTTACTTTTGAACAACTTCTCATATGAAGTTTGCATGAGTCTGACTACATGGGGAATGTCTTATGTGATGTACTTCAATAGTGATGACTAAATACCTGTTCTGTACCTTGTGTACTCACTGCTGAAATCCTTGAAAATATATTAAAATAAAGAAGAAAAAAATAACTATTTTGAAATATACTTAGTTCACAATCCTCTATTCTCAGTGTACTCTGTCTCTAGGCATGTTTTATTTGATCTAGTTTTGTTTTGGAAGGCATTGGCAAGCCTGCTTAGCTGACAGCTTGTAATCAGCTTTGCTTACAGTTACAATCAAGAAGTGCAATTACAGAACTGTTAAATTGTGTATCTGTTGCTCTTAAGGGAATTTCTATTTGTTTTGCATAAATCTGTCTTGAATTGATAGAACTGAAAGAAGTTCAGGGATTTTCTTACCACGTACCTAAGAGAACAGAATGCATCTTACATGCTTGGATTTAATTGTAGTGGTTTATCATAGTTAACTCTTCATTACTTTGTTGACAGAAATTGTGGGTAAGCCGTAATATTTTATTTTCGTAAAGTTACATTAGATGTTAACGATGACAGTAACTGGTATCTGTAAGACACTTTATAAAAACGCATATGGTTAACTAAGCTTTTATGGTATGTATATGAAAAAGAAAATAATGTTAAATTGTACTTTCAGAATTGATATTTTATGATCAACTTGTCCCGCTTGAAATTGTTACCACTGATTTCAGAGATGATAAAGGATACCCACTTCCATGGATAATTGCTTTTTTCCTTATCCATAATAATTCTTTTTCCTGATTTCTGTCTGCTTGGGGTGTACTGTGAAGTGTAAAAGACCTTTCTAAAAGTATTTGTAATTTTACCATTGTTTCTCATCCACTCTAGTTATGCACAAGTATAAATTTAAACATACCAGAATTCTACTCTAAGTCGGGGTCTATAGAAATTATTAAAGAATGTCAATGGACAAGACATTAGACCTTTATATTTTAATCTTTTGTATGAGGGCTGTAATTGTAGACAGAATGTAGTTAGCTGTTTTTACTTATACGATTCAAGCCACATTTAGCAATCTTTTAAACAATTTTCTGAATTTTGGTGTATAACACTTCACAGGTTTTAAATAAAGCTAGTTTAAACTTCATAATTCCAACATCATATTTCTGTAAGTATCACAATAGTTTATTTGGAATAAAAATCTGTAAAGTGATATAGATAGTGCTTTGCAGTACGAAGTTGAGTGAATGCCTTTCATCTACTCAACTATATATGCTCAGTTTTTCAGAGCCTTCATGAGATAATCCATCTTTACAAAAAAAAAAAAAGCTTTTAACAAATTACCAACTTCCTTTGGTATCCTCAATTCAAAACAAGCCACACAGATTATTTTTGATCTAGGATGTTATGGCTAAAATAGTTTTGTTACTCTGATGTCATGTTTTTGCGAAATGTGTTCTCCTATCCCTTGAAAAAAAAAACATCTCTTCAGTAAATGTCAGTGCATTTCTTTAAAATTTCATTAATTTACCTACTCTCTGTGCTGTTGTCTGAAAGTGCAATGGGTTGGGTTTTTTTTAAGAAATGTCACATACTTGCACATCTTCTAAAGCAATATTGTACCACTTTGGCTACTAATGTGCTGTAAGACATAGTAGGGGTTGTGTTTTCCTGTAATTCCAATGTAGCCCTTAATTCCAGTGTATCCTTTGAACTCCAGTAGTGTTTGTGGTGTTCAATATTTCATCCTCCAAAAAATTGCTGTCAAATCCGGGTACTTTTAATGAATGTATTGGAGGGTGATATTTTTTGGTGTGGAAATTCCATTTTTGGTTCCTTTTTATTGAAAAGGAATTATCTACTCAGTATTATAAAGGTGAAACAAGCTTTTTTGGGAACTTTTTTAGTTGAGGGATTTAATTAAAAACTTCAGAAGTTCTGATACTGAGATTATGTTTATTACCTAAAACCTGAAAATCTCATGGCTTCTTTTTTATTATTACATTGCATAAAATCCAGATAAAGAGACGGTAATTTTCCTGCTTAGCAGTAAAAGGTCTATTTTGGAGAAGGAACAGCATAGTGTTGGCTAATAATTCTTTCTTTGGAACATGGAAGAAAACAAATCTGTGTCTGATGGGCTATTGTCTGAGTATATTAGTTTAAAAAATAATAATAAAAAAAGACTACCCAAGCACCTGCAAACTGTTTTTAGCACAGTGATTTAGAATGAATCATTATTTCTTGCTTTTGTTTCAAATAGGAAAAGATAGTAGAGAAATGATTACTTTTTTTTTCTTACCAAGTATATTAGAAGATAAACACGACTGTTATCTTTTATTTAACTGGAGCATTTCCACCGAAGTGCTTTCCAAACATCTATTGTGTGTAACTTAATTATGTGATGTCATAGATAAAAGGTTTGAATAACAGACGGATACAATAGGAAAACAGAACCTCAATTCCAATTTGAGTGTAGGTTTCAGTATTTCATAAAAATAGCAAATAATTTTAAACCACTTACCTATACTTGTTAGTCATCATTTCAATTAGCATGTTCAGTGCTTGGTCAACTATTTAAAAATTACTTCTAAATAAGTACCTGGAAGAACTTTTAAAGCAACTGCCTAATAGTAGTGTCTTCAACATATTCAATTTAAAAGAAATTGTTGACAACTGAACAGTAGTGCACAAGTACAAAAAACCAGGATTTACTCTGCTTTTTTAAACGTAGTTTTCAAACACTGAGTGTAAAAGCTCAGCTTAGTCTAACACAGTAATACAAACATAAAAAAGCTAGATCCATAAGCCTGCCAAAAAAGGGGATGCATGATAGTATAGAATGCTCAAATTCAGAAAGGAGGAAAGTAAGTTAAATTACTGCAGCTCTTCCGCAGTGCTTGAAGAGAACGGAGTGTATCAGAGTATTGTGTTTGTTTTGGTTTTTATTTGGTGTTTGGGTATTGTGTTGGTTGGTTTCTTTTTTAAGAAAGAGGGGAAAAAAAAAGAAGGTAAAAGTTCGCTTCTTTTTCATGTACCAAAGACATGAAGAGATGGGCATAATTCCAAATGGTAGTCCAATGGAGTAAATATCTATATCTCTGTAAGTAAAGGTAACTATCTTCTCTATCACTTGAGTGATTAAGGGCATTTAAGTTCATTTTTCTAGAAGAGAATCACTTGGTTTAGCAACATTTGCAAATTGACTTCTGGCCTTTTTGCCCTACTTCTTTTTCAATTCTCCAAATGTGTGCACTTTGGAGGATGTTAGTGTTAAAAAGGATAGAAAGCAATCCTGCTACTTCTCAAATTCTGTTACAGTTTTACATCTTAGAAACAGTAGTTTCAGGTTCATTGCCAGATTCAGTGATAGTACAGCCTGACAGCAGGATTGTTGCAAAATTCTTGCTTTTCTAGGAAGTAAAGGATCTCAATAAAATGGAAACTAAAAAAAAATCGTAACTCTCTGTAATTAAGCTTCATGGTTGACTTGTTTCTCTTTATAATTATATTTTGATATACTGCTGTTTCTTTTTGTCTGACAGTTCCGGTTTTGTTACTGCCAGCTTTCTGGGAAATTAAATAATTATTCCAGAGATATATTTTGAATAGTAGTAATATATAACATTTCAGGTATTCACTTTGATCTGTATTGAGCGAGTGTGCCATCTGGTGTCTATACAGCTTTCCTTACCTTTATTTAAATAATTTTATGCCTCTGTGGTGCTCTCAATAGAATATTTTTTTCTGTCTTTTAATAAAGCAAAGGAAGTCAGAGGGATTTTTCTGCAACTGTCTTGATTTGTAATTTTTCGTTGACAAAGGATATTTATAACACGAACTCTTCCTAAGTATTGGGTGACATCAAAGATTAAAAATTGCTATCTTAGCAAAATGGTCATGGTTTGTGTTTAACAAGAAAGAGAGATAGCATTATCTGTGCAATTTCAACCGGTGGTTTTTTTTTCCCTCAGGCTTTTGAGAATCTAGTTTGCCTTATAGATGCTCTTGACTGTTAGCACAGTGGTTTTATTAGGTTACATTTTTGGTAGTAGTGTAAGTTTTCCCAGTTTTGTATTTGGAGAGTGTTCTGCTCTGCTGATGTTTTGTATCAGAGTCATCTTCTGTTCTGTTGTAATGAAACTACTCTTTGCCATGACCTCATTGTTCGGAATGGTTTCATAGCATTCTGATATTTACCAATTTCTTTTAACTTTTTTGTCTTTAGATTTACATTAACAAGAACATATTAAAGGTTGTATGAATGATGTAATTAGGGTTAGAAGGTTTCTTGTGTGTGATATATCTCAATGAACCATAGTTTGGTACAAGATAAAACTGTGGAATTTTATCATTAATATTAGTGTATCAACTATAAGTAGACATAAGATAAAAAGGAAAATCACTTGAGTATCTACTGTTTGGCTTGTGGAATGTAGAACACCTGAAGTATGACTGTATTATTAAATGTATAGTAAATATTTGTGTGTATTAAATAGTTTATTCAATTTTTTATAAGTCATCTTTAGGAAAATGTAGAAGAGAATCTCAGCGGTAGTTGAAGTGTTCTAAAGAGGCACAAAATAGACTAGTTTTCTATTCTGCTATATTCCTTTCTACTGCAGAGTTAAATCTTGCCTAATCCTTCCCAAGCAGTATGCTATTAGCATGCACAGATCAAAGTCTGCATAGGTAGAGAAGTATAGATGTGTTGAAGTGGCACATTTATTTGCAGTATAATTATATATAAATGTGTAAAACAATTTATAATAGTCAACAGTCTTAATTTGAAAGTAGTGTAAATCCCTTTCAACAAGGATCCCATACGGGAGAAACATGGTATTACTAGCTTCTTCGCTTCTTCAGAATTGGATTTATGGCTGCTTGTGGTGATCAGCTGGCTTAAGATTTTTTTATCAGCTGTTTTTTATTTTTTATGGGGTGAACACTAGCTGCTTCAAAAGAAGTTTTAAGAAGTCATAAAGTAGGCAGTGTTTTGTGTTTTGTTTTTTTTTTTTTTTTTATTATTATTATATGATGAATTACTTCCTAAGGGAATGCTTTCATCACAGAAAAAAACAGGTTATCTAAAATTTGTTTGTTTGCTTGTTTACTTTAGGGTAAAAGTCTCAGACTTGAGCTAGAGGAGTAGTCTCTGATGTTTTTCATTTCCTTCTGCATTGCTTCTAATTTTCTTTCCTTGTTAAACAAGCAAGAGTGTGTGTGATATTGTCAGTTTGTGGCAGTTATTTAATGCATGCAGCTTATAATGCTACTATTCCAGATATAAAAACATAGTGACTGAAACTGGGCTTGTATGAGTTGCGTGTAGTAACTTAGAGATGCTTGTAAACCAATGGTGTTTGCTGTTGCCATCGATGGAAACCTTTTTCTCCACTTTGTGGTTCTTCAGGTGTTTTGGCCAACTGCAATATGGAAATAATTTCCACTTTTTGTATTACTCACTCCATCTGTTGTATGCCATTCAAAAGTTGGTCAGCTTTATGAGCATCTGCCTTATACCCATTATGTTAAGCTTTAGTCTGAAAGCTTTAATTCCTGCTTACTTCTCAGAAGCTTTAAGAGTTATTTTCTGCTTCTGTTTTGATAAAGTTTTTTAATTTTGATTTTTTTTTAATCCAGTTGCTTATCTTACTCATCTGTTGTCGTGCACTTCTACGTGCTCAAGCAGTTTACTATAATACCTCCTGTTCATATCAATTTTCCCAATATTAAGATACATAATTTGCAGATTGGGCAAAATCTGTAAGAGATTTGTAGTTGCAGTGGCAATCTTTTTTACAATAAGGCTCCATGTTTACTTTTTGGCTAGTTCTGTAGATTTATATGCAAAAGACAAGCTAGTTTTGTAACATCAGTTATTGTAGTTGTATTGCAGTGGTTCCATACTTAGTGCTTTAAATTACTTCCTGTGGTACGATTTTGTTGTTGTTATGAATAATAAATGTCAAAAACATTCCGTTGCCTAATATTGAATTTTAAATATATTTTCTTTTAGAGAACTAGAGGACGGAAACGAAGCTTTGTGCCTGAAGAAGAAAAACCTGAGGTTGGAATATAGTGTTTTGTTTAACAGTTTCACAAAAATATTAAACTTTGGGCTGAAGTGTTACTTTCAGTGCTATAATTGAATATATTTGCTTTCCTTCCCTCTTTTCCCTCCCTGTTCCTTTCTTTTGCCTTCTGCTATGATAGGAGCGGATTCCCAGAGAAAGAAGACAAAGACAGTCCGTTCTACAAAAGAAGCCCAAGTCGGAGGATTTAAGGACTGAATGTGCTACCTGCAAAGGGACCGGAGACAATGAAAATCTAGTCAGGTAGGTTTGATGCTTGGACCTTATGAGGAATTAATTCTTCATCGCTTCGTCATCATGATTATAAGGAAGAAAATATGCTTTCTAAAACAAACAAACAAACAAAAACTTAATTTAGGGGAAATATTGCATCAGAAATACTGACTTTATTCACTGATTGGCCTGCCAGGCACATTTACACTGTAGATTAAGGTGTTAATAACTAAGATAATCTGTTTTTCTAACGCAAGAGAATGAATTTTCTCTTGTCAGGGTGAATTGTCAGTGAATTTTAGAGCAGGTCAGAAAGATAAACAAACCAGCAGTTTAATGATATTAAAGCTACAGAAGCATCCTAAAAATAATTAAATTAGTATCATTAATGATTTTATGAACTGTAATGTGGATTATGAGGAATTTGTTTTTAAAAATGTATTAATGCTACTGCCATTAATGCAAATCATGAAAGGATTTGATAATAATGCTTTTTATCTGAAAAGTTAAAAAAAAAAAAGCTGTTGCATGGTGTGTAAGTAGGTACAGAAATCTAATTAGGGTGTAGAATAGCTGCCATTGAATAGCTGCTGTTGACCACAACTTCTGCTGATTTTGACTTTAGAGGCTGGCGTTGTGGCCTCTTTGCAAGGCTGTAGAAACTGCACAATTCTTTAAAGAACGGTAACAGAGCTTAGCAACCAGAAAGCAGATCTTAACTGAATGTACGGAGCTTTCATTAAAAAGACCTCATAATAAGTTCAGGTAAAACGTAGTGTTGCGTTCAAGTACAGTATGCCTCGACTAGATTTTTCTGGATAAGGTCTCTGCTTTAGCTGGGATATAATTGTTGGTTTTAGCTGGAAGGATTATTCCAAAATACATCTTTTAATATATTGAAAGGAATCAGAGTAATAGGAAAATTCAAAATTCGTGATACCTGCAAGCAACACATAGCTTTAGAATCAGGGTGTGTCCCAGTTACAGATGTCTTGTTCTGAGACTAGCTGATTTTAAGATCAGTTACAGCATGAGATTTACTGTAGAAGTTGATAGAACTTCAAGGGTTGTGTGTCAGATTGTATTCTTATTTCCAGCTGGAGGCAGGTGCCGTCAGTAACTGCTCACTTAGATAGGCAATTTGCTACTGGTAAGTACTCCTAGTTCCTGCCCAGTACCAGACTGCAAAGTAGAGGCGGGATGTTGTAGGGATTACCAATACAGTTATGTTGATGAGAACTGATGGCAACAGCTTTTAACTGCACACAACAAGATAAAGGGCTTTCTACAGCCCTATTGTTTGCAAGGAATAAAACATGCAGGAAGACCATTTTGTTGCTCTCAGGATTCCTTCCCACAACATGTGTGGTGATTTACTGTAAAAAAAGGTAGTGAATTAGTTTTCTTCTTCAGGCTTTCTCTAAATACATTTGAGGACATAAAAGATAAGATGAAAAAATGCCATGAAAAGCTGTATATTTAAGTTGCGATTAAAAAATATGGTAGAAAACTATGGTGGTATGTCTTGTTTACTACATGATAAGATTTTAGTAGTGGCTTAGATGGGCCAAAAATAAGCATACTGTATGCCAAAACCCAACAAATTTTCCCATAAACCATCCTCCTAATTAGGCTTTGAAAGAATAGTAATTCTGCGTGGGAGGAGAAATGGAGATTTCTGTGTTCTAATCCTTCGTTCGTAGTTCTCTGAAAAATATTTTTTAAATCTTCTGCCATATTTTCCTTATTAGTTTTTAAAAGAGATTATGAATTTAGAGTAATTGCCTGTTTAAGAGTTTAAAATCCTTCCTAAAAAAATAAGTTTCATTGTGATAAATTATAATTGTTCATTAATTGGCTGAAATTTGCCTTAGTGGCTGTAGTTCTGTAGTAAAAAAAGGTGACTAAAGTTAGAATGCTTTTAATTATTAGCTTTTGACTAAAACACACTGACACATTCCCTACTTTTATATATGCTAATATGGCATATGTGTATTTTACAGACATGCCAAGATGGTGCTTTTTTAGTCACTGACATCGGATTATATAGGTAGACCACTTAGTGTATAGCATGTACAGGAACTGCAAGTTTAAGGTTTTGACCACAAAAAAGGATCAGTCTTGCAGACTTGTGATCCTTTTGTGATATGCTTTTTACAGTGAATGTTTATTATAAATTCTTTTATATACATCTGTAAGTATTAAGAACTAAATACCTCTACAGTTATTACCTTTTACAAAATTTGTTACTGGCACAGTCAAGATTTATAAATTAGTTGAACAGTGAAAAGTTAATTGAAAACTTTTGATCAAATGAGGCAAAGTCTGATTTGTAACATAAATGACTTTAAGGACGTTATATCTGTAATTAGAGAAAAGTGGATTTTTAATATCTTCTCACTTGGACTGAAGTTGGGTTGTGAGAGGAACAATAGTAAAATATAGAAGGCTTTTAATATTTTATATTTGATGCAGATAGGTTTGATGTATGGCACAGAAACACTGCACTTTTTTTAAAGAGCCAAGAGTGCAGTGAAGGGATTTGTAACATGAACTTGTAACTGAAGTATTGTCAAACCAGAGGGTACTGCTTAATTCTAAGGAGTGAGCAAATGTTGAAAATACTGAAAAATACTTGCTTGAAGATGTGCTTTGAAATATCGTGAAGTTTCTGAAGCTTGATGCAAGATAAATTTTCTGACAAACTCAGGAAATAGTTTTAAAGGACATATTTGTTTTCAGAGGCGGCTTCTACTGTTTGATTTAAAAAGCAGCTATGTAATGATGCTTTTCTTTTGTTCCATTTTGTTGAGTCTTCTGAATTTCTATGTAGTTTAGACATTTAATAGATTTCCTGGGTGCTTTATTAGTCTTGCAGGAATCACTTGGAATGATAGATCATGCAAAGGAATTGCTTGATTCATAAGTATCTTTTTTTTTCTTTTTTTTTTTTTGTGTGGTCGTGAATCACTGATGCAGACCTTTAAAAATAGTTCTATAGAACTTAACCATATTTAGGAGAAACATGGGTGAGTTAAGTATATTTCGGGTGACTCAACATGTAATAGGTAAATCTTTCCTGCCATCTGGTGCTATACTCTGGAGTGAATGAGTGATTGCACCACTATACACACGAAACTGCTCCTAGCACAGTATTACTGTATATTCCATTTTGGTAAAAGGAAAAATTATGATGAATTGTGTGTAATATTTTAATATGCAGGACAGTTTTGTAAAGAAGAATCTGCAAGCTAGTCTAGTTTAAAATCTTCCAAGGGAAGACTTCTACATGACTTCACTATTAACGAAGCAGCCTCTTCCCCAAAAAATAATCCAGATCTCAACTGCAGCTATTTAAATAATAATATTATAGCCTCAGTTGTTGCCTTTAAGAAATGTTTGGGTAATATTTAGGTATATAATGCCTTAGGTAAAATTGATATCTCAATACTAGAGTTGAGAAAAGCAGAGTAAAATTAGAATATGGTTTATGTATGAGGCAAAATTATATTTGACCAGGTTAAAGAAATCTCTGAAAAAGCATTGACTTCTTCATCCTGCAGTTCAGAGCAACCACACAGCAATACATTATTTTAGTTATGTGTATTGAATTTTTCTGCTTTATTGTCAAATAAGTTAGAATTTTCAATTTTGTTTGATTTGCAGCGGTGGAGACGAAATTATTACTTCAACGTTACAGAGATCTTAGTCAAATAGACTAAGATCATGTATTTGAAAGAATACAGGATAGAATTTTTGGAAAACAATTTGAAAGCTGGTTATAAAGTATTTGAAAGGCATAAAGCTGCAAAGCATATTATTAAGCATGTATGCAGTATTTATTTTTAATGCAGGTATTTGCTAGGAAATAAGCAGTTGGGAAAGTATTTATTTTTCACAATATACTTGCTCACATTTTAAGCAAGTGTAGTGTTCTGCATGTGCAGTCAGTCTGTCAAGGCAGGCCTGAAAGGGGAAAGTGAAGAAAGTAGGAAGAGTGAAAGAAGAAAACATATGCAGCGTTGTATTTACTAAAGAAAAAACTCTTCGTTAAAATTGAGTGTAAGATTTGGTGTAACTTTGAGTCATTAAATCATACTATAACTGAAGTGGATGATGGCACTCAGAGTTGTGATCAACAGCTCAATGTCCAAGAGGAATCCAGTGATGAGTGGTGTTCCTCAAGGGTTGATATTTGGACTGGTGTTGTTTAACATCTTTGTTGCAGACATGGACAATGGGATTGAGGGTACCCTCAGTCAGTTTGCGATGACATCAAGCTGTGCAGCGTGGTTGACATCCTAAAGGAAAGGGATGCCATCCAGAGGGACTTGGACAGGCTCTAGAGGTGGACCTGTGTGAACCTCTTGAAGTTCAGTAAGGCCAAGTGCGAAGTCATGCACATGGGTTGGGTCAGGGCAGTCCCAAGCATAAATGCAGACTGGGTGGAGAATGTATTGAGAGCAACCCTGAAGAGCGGGACTTGGGAGTGTTGGTGGGTGACAAGCTCAACATGAGTTGGCATTGTGCACCTGCAACCCAGAAAGCCAACCATATCCTGGGGTACATCAAAAGCATTGTGGCCAGCAGGTCAAGGAAGGTGGTTCTCCCCTTCTGCTCTGCTCTCGTGAGACCTCATTTGGAGTACCGCATTCAATTCTGGAGTCCTCAGCACAGTCAGGACACGGATCTGTTAGAGCGAGTCCAGAGGAGGGCCACGAAGATGATCAGAGGGCTGGAGCACCTACCCTGTGATGGTAGGCTGAGAGTTGGGCTTGTTTAGCCTTGAGAAGAGAAGGCTCCAGGGAGACCTTATAGCAGCCTTTTGGTACTTAAAGGGGACCTGCAGGAAAGCTGGGGAGGAAGTCTTTATCAGGGACTGTAGTGATAAGGGATAATGGTTTTAAGCTGAAAAAGGGTAGAATTAGATTCAATATTGGGAAGAAATTTTTTACTGTGAGGATTGCAAGTCGCTGGAACAAGTTGCCCAGGGAAGTTTTGGGTGCTTCATCCCTGGAAAAGTTCACGACCAGGCTGGATGAGGCTTTGAGCAGCCTGGTCCAGTGGAAAGTGTCCCTGCCCTTGGCAGAGGGGTTGGAACTAGATGATCTGTAAGGTCCCTTCTGACCCAAATGATTCTATGATTTTACAAAAATCTTTAGAATGTATGAAACATCTGTAATTCTGCTGCTGCAAATGTATGTATCAAATAAGAATTCATACTGTATAAAGATTGAGCCCTTTGCTGCACAAAGTAATCTACATTAATTCTGGTTTTGACTGAAAGTATATTCTAGGCAGCGTTTTCTAAATCCTCTGGTAATTTTGTCTATGAAACTACTACTCAACATATTTCCTTAATTGTATTTGTATTGTATAGGTTGATCTTTGTGGTTTTGCTTCTTACATTTCCATGCAAAGTGGCATGCCAGCCTTCAAGCTGAGGATTTCTTCCTTATCTGCTAGCTGCTATTTTTGAAGCCCTACATGAGCTGATGTTTATTCCAGAACAAGAACATTAATTATTAATTACTTTAAATGCACTGCAACAAAATTAACAATCCATCATAGCAGTTGAAATCTTATGATTTACAGTAGTTTTAGAAATTTAAGGCTGCTAATGTAGGGATTAATCACAAGGAAAATGTTAGTTAATTCAACCACTACTTGCAACAATCTTATGTTTTACAGAGGATTACAAATGCATTTTTTTATTGGAATGAACTACTTGAATGAAAGGAAACTTAACATTCAATTGTGTAGTTTATTTCTGCAATGCAATTTACCAGGATTAATTCTGCATATTATTTTTTTTAATTGCTTTAGTTACCTGTTGGAGCATTTTTCAAGTAACTTACCTTATCTTATTGTCTTTTAAAAATTGTTTCTTTTTACCCTAGATAGCAAGATTATACCTACAATGACAAATTCACATTTTTATTCACAGAGGACTTTATTCAAACTGCATTGCCTATGCTGCGTTGCGTTTTACTGTAAAATACCACAGATATTTCATTTTCAGTAGCTTCGTGTGCTAGGGCAGACATTTAGAAAAAGCTGCAGGCATTGTGAAGCTCTCTTGCAAAGTACCTAGAAGCCAGGCATAGGTCTGGTAGCAAGACTCATACTGCCGTCATTCAGGGCTTCTCTAGAAGCAAAGTGCTAAGGATGTTTGCATTTGGGCTCCCTGGCTGCCTAAAGTCACACGTACCTAGACATGTGAAGTGTTACTGTCTCTCTGCGCGGTGGACTCTTGAGGTGATCCAAAACTGAAGTTTTGCAAATACTGTGATTTTGCTGTGATTAAAAGACTTGTTTCCTTTCAATTCTGCATTACCAGAATTGGGAAAACCAGACTGGGAACGTCACAGGACTAGACACAGGACCATCTAATGTTATTTTTTGTGTAAATCTTAGTGTTGAGCCTCAATTTTGAAAAAGAGTTAAACTGCATGAAAGGTTATTCTGCCTACCTGGGCTTTCTGATCAAATGCAGATGCAGCAAAGGATGTTTGTTTGTTTTCCCCCAGGAAATAGGTGGGTAGGATTTATGTGAATTTCCTTTTTTTCTTTGGTATTTAATGTTATTTCCTGCTAAACCATTGTGAAGAAGTGTAATTTTTTTAAGTATCTAAAAGAGAGGAAGAAATGCATGTTAGTCTCTCTCCAGAGTTAGGAAAGTTCTAAAACCCAGCTAGAGTGTCATCGAGTTATCTGACAAGGGTTACTAGTGTTCCTCTTACTGCGTGATTGGGAGGGAGCAGTGTGTGCATCACCACATCTTTTTCTTTGTTATTTCCTGGACTGTTCGTGAACTACCAGTCAAACCTCATTGAAGGTTAAAACTAGGTCTTTTCACAGTCGTAGAGCAATGACTCTTGTGTGCTTTATTCAGTAGAACTTTTGTGAACAGTAGAAGTTTATGAACTCTTCATGAGCGTTGTGGTTCATGCGTTTAATTGTCAGTAGTTCTCAGTACTGATATTAAAAGTCTACCGATCCAAAAAGCTTGTCTACCAGTGTGATAAACTCAGAAATAGTTAACAAGATAACCACCTGTAAATTATAATTTCAAGCAATTCTTTCTGCGGGAATACTTTGCTTTCTAATAACAAGTAGTATTTTACCTTTTATAATCAGTGAATTTTTAGAATAGTTATCGTTTTCTCTCCTTTGCTTACAATTGTTTGATCAAATCTGTGCAGCAATCGTGGGTTTGTACATTACCACTTGAAACTATATTTGGCCGTTGTCATTTGTTCGTAAAACAGCTATGTGTTTGAAGGTATATGTGGGTTTTGTTGCCTTAGGAAATGACATGCATCAGGGACCTGTGCGCCTTTTTATCTTTTATAACTCCTAGGATTCAGAAGAATTTATAAAATAAAAAATACAAATGATGCTGAGGATGTCATAATTATCTTTGCTATACATAATGAGTTCTTTAGATAAAGCAGTCATTGAGTGAGGTGCCTCTTAATAAATAATTAATGATTAAAGATGATCTGTGTATATGGGATGCTGTTGTTCTTCTAGGCTAAAGAGTTGTTAACCTAAAGATTTTTCAGAGCTTCTTTCTGGAGACCATACTTGCATAAACATAAACAGTGAAAAATGGAGAAAAAAAGAAAGGTCTTCTCATAATACCTCTTCGTTAAGATATATTTGGGAAAGATTTCGGTTTTTGCAGTGTAAGTTACAGGAGAAATTCAGTTTTATTATTGAGCTTTGTTTTGAGGTAGCTGAAATAATTTGCATGCAATAAGATCTAAATAGATAATTTGAGAATGGTGAAAATTAATATTTTTTTTTATAGAATGTAATTGGTTTTGGGAGGAAGAAATAGAGTTGCAGTTTTTATTTGTGGTTCCTGTATTTCAGCTTAATTTTGATGTCCACTAGATTTTTCATTTGTCTACTGTCACTTGCCTTACTTTAGTTCCCTGTTGAAGTGGCCATTGAAATTACAGATTGAATAATCAAGACTAAGGTAATTGTTCTTGTGTAAGCAAATCTTAGGAATTTGTAAAATAGAATTCTATTGTTTTCATATTTTTTTGCCTTATCATTAATTTTGTTGTTCTCTTTTTCACAATTTTATATTTTTATTTGGTTTTATTTTGTTTTGTTTTAAAGTTTGTACTATATCCAAGGTTAAATTCAGATTTTTTTGTTTTACGGTCAGATAGAACAGATTTCTCCTTTAGAATAGCTTAGATTGTTATTATTATCTATATTTTGTGTTATTCCTTTACATCCTTATGTCAATAAAATTAATTTCTTGTATTTGATTTGCTTCAGGCCATTTAAATGCCAAAACCAAGATTCCATATTGAGACAGGAATTCAGTGTCACTGAAAATTTCAGGTAGCACTTCACTGCTTATAACCACCTCATTCTTCTCCTTCAGGCTTATTTCCTAAACATTTACCCTTGCATGGATTTTTTTCAGTATCTGCTGTTTGACTTAGTGTCTTTTTATTTTATTGTTGTCCTGTGGAGATGAGAAAAACTCAATTTAAGAATTTTGCCATGCTCTTGAATATGTTTACAGCTAAATTTTTAAGCCCGTTTCTCACTTCACCTTGAGAAATGCCTAGTGACTTCACTTAGTTTTGAGAAGAAAGGCTGTGGAAAGGGCATGCAAGAAAAAAAAAGCATATATTTTCTCCAAGAATACCTAAAAGCATTCAGGAGAGACTAATATGGATCTGCTTCCTTTTTCATATCACTGGTTGTAACAATGCAAAGGTCAAGCGTAAATTATTTGGAGTTCTTCGATTAACGGACTGAACTGAATTTTTGTTTTCAGTTCCTCCCCTGCCCCGCACTATATTGTCAGTTACACCAAGTATAGTAATGCTATTGTATCACATGTACTTACTGTTGAGGAGAGGAACAATGAACCCCTCTAATTCTGACTTTGAAATCTGATGTGATGCCATATTAGGCAAATACACAGTAAATTATAAGCTGACATTGGAATATGGTGTAGTAACTGACTTTTACCATTGCACATAAACAGAGTAATTATTTTAAATCATAACATCTCACTTTCAGCTGGGTAGCCACTAAAATCACTGCAGTGTGGTTTCCTGAAAATGCCACAATCCTTCAGCTGCCAAATTAAGCCCAGGGAGAGCAGCCATAAGTAGTGCATGCTCAGTTATGTAGAGGGATGAGCTCTGAACCAAGTGCAAAGATGTTCTGGGAGAACAGTAACCTTTCCCATGATGTGCACATTTTCCATTACGTTTCTGACACAAAATGTTGTGAAATGATTTAATGGTGACATTTTGTTTTGCTGACTTTCCCCTTTTTTTATTAAAAAGAAACAAAAGTTAGGCTAGGAATATAGAGGAAGGGTGGTCAAGCATTTGAATTCTATTACAGAAATATGTATTCTTTTTTAAAGAGAAAAACTAAGCCTTCTAGATGTACATTGTTTCTGACGTTGGATTTTACTGGGTTTGGGGAAAGGGAAATGTACGTATCTCCAGCATCAATATTGAACACCTTGTTCTGTAAGGTTAAACTGCATTGGTGCTTTGCAGTAATTGCATACCAACTATGATAATTCAGTAAAGCATCCTTTCTAATTAGCAGTCAGAGAGACCTTACGCATCAGCTAGACGGCACAGCACGTGCAGTGCACTTATTGCTGCTTGTCATCTTTGATGTATATTACTGGAAATGATCGTAGAAGGGAACAAAGCATGAGCAGACATAGTACACTAAAAGGTCAGCACTTGTCACTTGGAAAAGGATAAATTTTTAAGGAGTGAGAAAACAGGAAGCTGTTACCCTTTTATGTCATACAGGAGCTTGTCTGCATCTGAAGTAATACATGTAAGAATGCTTGGACAGAAAAATTACTTGTCTAAAGTGTGGTTCATGCATCCTTTGGCAGCTTTCGATTTCCTGTTTCAGAACTAATGAAGAGTCTTGCTTGTTTCTAACACAGTATACACTTTTATCTTTGAAAAGCACAGCTTTCGCTTTTGTTTTCGTAAGGATGTATGAAGTTTTCTTGGCACCTTATTTATTTTATCTTTAGAATAGAATAATAGATTACTTAGGGTTGGAAGGGACCTTAAAGATCATCTAGTTCCAACTCCCCTGCCATGGGCAGGGACATCCTTGACTAAATCAGGCTGCTCAAGGCCCATCCAACCTGGCCTTGAACACTTCCAGGGATGGGGCATCCACAGCTTCCCTGGACAACCTGTTCCAGTGTCTCACCAGTCTCATGATAAAGAAATATGGATAAAATATTTTCATTTGGGGTCACTAGCATAGTTTCAATTGTACAGTAACTTACTTGAGAGAAAAACTCATGCGCGCGCGCACACACACACATATATACACACACATGTTGGAACATTTTTGCTGTCATATTATTTATTGATTGGCCAAAAAGGTTTGTTGGCTTTGAAAAATTCAAAATAATCTTAAATTCTGTGCAGAGAACCTCAGTTTGTTCAACTGAAATCTAAACCCTAAATCCCATATGTAATTTGAATATTTGTAGCTAAGTGTGAACACAACTAACTCCCTACTTTTCCTGAAAGCTAATGGAACCAAAGTAGCTTGGTTTTAAGGGTAGGATGTGTTTTACAAAAACTATGTGGCATTTGAAAGCACCTTCAAGATTTTATGAAAGCTTCAGCATGTCACTTGTGCCAAAAGAGTTTTGATGAGTTGTTTGTGCTTTTGAGAGGAAGCTAAAATAGTAGTGATAGCTGAAGTTTTATCAGCCAACAGGTGGAGAGAGTTGGGATTGTTCAGCCTGGAGAAGAGAAGACTCTGAGGAGACGCTATAGCAACCTTCCAGTTCCTGAAGGGGGCTTATAAGAAAGCTGGGGAGGAACTATTTACAAAGGATTGTAGTGACAGGGCAAGGTGGAATGGCTTAAAACTGGAGGGGTGTGGTTTTCGACTAGACATAAGGAGGAAATTCTTCACAATGAAAGTGGTGAGAAACTGGAACAGTTTGCCCAGGGAAGCTGTGGATGCCCCATCCCTGGAGGTGTTCAAGGCCAGGTTGGATGGGGCCTTGGGGAGCCTGATCTAGTAGGATGTCCCTGCCCATGGCAGAGGAGTTGGAACTAGATGATCTTTAATGTCCCTTCCAACTCAAACCTTTCTATGAATCTATGAAGGTGAATGCAGTGTACTTAAATTTCAAGTATCACTCAGTTTTGCTTGAATAGGTAGAAGGAAATAGAGGTATAATTCAGTGATAACAGTGGAGTGACAGCTAACTTAATAAATTCTAAAAAATAATGTTCTAATAGAGGTTGAAATAATTGTAAAAATTCTAATGGTAGTGACCTAAATGATGCAATTTGTTGACATTTATTGCACCATAATATGTAAACAATAATTTCAGAGCTGTTTCTTACAAAAGACTATTAAAAATGAAATAGATGTGATGAAATTGGTTTGGCAGCCTTTAGCTGTTTGCTAAAAATTTAATACAGCAATAAAAGCTAGCAATAGCAGCACCAAAATTGCGTAGCAGAAACTTGATTATAATTTGGTAAGAAAATATTGTATGAATAAAAGTGCACACTTCCATGTAAACTGCAGCCAAAGTTTATCCTTGGATTTAAAAATCTCATAAATTTGAAGAGCTTTCTAAATGTTCTTGTTAGTAAAAGTCAGAGACAAATTATATCTGGTGTTGATGTCACTACCTAGGGAAATAGAGGAGTTAAATCTTCTTTCTGTAAGTATGCTTGTATTAAACCTTCCTAGGCCTCAATGTGGAAGTCTTGCTGGATCTTATAATATGGACTTCTTATTTAAGTGTTCCCATCTCTGCTCAGTGATCTAGGTGAACAAAAAGTAAAAGAGAACAGATGAGACTGCTGCCTGTGTTTTTGCATCTAATAAGGAGCATGCTTATTAACACAACCAAGTGGGAGCACAGGCTTGTGGTTTATGCCTGGTGAAAGGCAATTAAAATGAAAAAAAAATAGTCTTTAAACTCTGTCTTTATGAAATTGTGAAGTCCATTTAAATTGTGAATTAGACTTGTTTCCTTTGTAGGGCAGTTTTTGAGGTAATGGAGTCTATATGCATCTCTGAATTAACTGTCGTTTTAACTTATGTGTAGAAATTCACATTACGTGAGGATATGTATGGAAGAATTTTCTGAAAGTGGAGTGTATTTGATTATAAACATGTATTGAACGAGTCACTAAGTAGGTATAGCAGAATATAGCTGGTTTAATTGTCAAGAATCCATGCAAGTGTAAAACAATTTTTATTTGAGAACATGAATTGGTTTTGAGACATTTAGGATATTTAAATTATATTTTAAAAAGTATTTTGAGGAGAAGGTGAAAATATGGAAATGCTGCTCAAGAGGGAGCTTCTGGGAAAAAGAAAAGAAAATGAAATCAAATAAAGGCCGCTTAAGCAAAGAGGAATGTAAATAAGTAATGAATAGAGGAGAAATTAAATTTCTAGTACTGTAAACATCAAAGTAGTGAACAAAGATCTGAAAATTCACGTGGAGGCAAGAAAGAATCCAGTCTAGAAACTGTTGTGGATGTAACTTTCTGGCTATACGTTTTGTATTGCCATTTGATGATGCTGAAATTGAGAAGAGGAAAAAATTGAGGATGGTCCAAAATGTACCCAGAAAATCAGCACTGGATAGGAGTAGTAGGTTTTTGAAGATATTCAGAAAGAATAACAAATGGAATTCAGTAACAGCATGAGAAATTATGGCAGGGAAAACGTTATTTATAAAGCTGTTTGCTTCAGTATTGAAGACCATTTTGTAATAAAAGACAGGAAAAGAGCAACTTCTAGATTTTTCTGGCTTGATGAGTGCTATTTGTAACTGCCAAATAAATGAGTCTGTGGAAGGATGTTTAGAAAAGCAGTTGAGTAAAAAATACTTACAATGTCCTTTTTTTGAAAGCAAATGTAATATCTGTTTAGATTTTAGATTTGCATGGGTAAAATCAATAGTGGTAGATTTAATAGTACAGTTGTGTGTTGTGAACCAATCCAGTAATATTTAATTGAAGCTTTTCTACACTTTGGAGAGGTTATGCAAGTACTGGTATATACAAAGCGAAAAAGCAGCAGTTTAAGATATTAAAAGTACAGAGCAGATGAAAAGGAAGAATATAGTGTTACTTTGTAACCAGTCTTAGTAAAAATTGTTTAAATTTACATAAAAACAGCCTATCTTCTGTTGGTACCTACTGACAGTTCTTTTAATAACACTTGCTGTGAAAGAGAGATAAGAAAACCAGCGGGCTTTTAAAACTCCAGTGGTAATCTTAGTGTTTCACATTAAAGAACAATAAGTAAACTGCAGGACTTTAATTTTCTTTAATTCTGAAAAGCTCGTCTAAACTATTTCTACTTTTATTAGAAGGAGAATCACAGAATAGTTGAGATTGGAAGAAATGAGAACTGGTCTGCTTCCTGCCTCCCTTGCTCAAAACAAGGTCAGATAGAAAATGTTGCTGAGGGCAGTGTCTAGCTGGGTTTTTAATGTCTCCAGTGATGGAGTTTCTGCAGCCTTTCTGGGCAGCTCGTTCTGTTGTTTGTCCCTCCTCACAGTAAAAAAAAATAAAATAATTCTTCTTACATTTAGACAAATTTTTCTCCATTTCAGTTTGTGCCCATTGCTTATTGTCCTTGCACTGGGCACCACTAAGAAGTCTGGGTCTGTTTTCTTCCCCTGGTCAGGTATTCATGTACACTAAGATTCCCTCTGAGACTTCTCTTTTCCACAATAAACAATTCCAGTCCTCTGAGCTTCTCCTTTTATGACAGATATGCCAGTCTGTTAATCATCTTCATGATCTGCTTGCTGGATCTGCTCCAGTTATTCCATTATCTCTTTTGTACTGGGGAGCCCAGAACTGGACACAGTGCTCCAGGTGTGTTTTCACCAGTGGAGGGTGAAGTGGAAAAGCATATTAATTGTCCATAAAGGTAAACAATTAAAAAAAAAGTCTTCTATTGTGTTTAACAGACAAAAGGAGTTTGTTATAAAAGAAACATCTTCATGTGGTCAGTGTACTGAGCTATTAGGGATGCTACTTAAGGGTGAGAGAGTATTTCATGCTTATTTCATGCTTAATTCGTGCTTATTTCATGCTTAAATTCATGTATTAGGAAGACCACTTTGTAGCGTTAGGTATAACTGCATTGAGCAATATACTAGAGAACTAACAGTGCTAATGCTTTTAGTTTTCCTTTGCAAGTTTTATGGTTTAGTTGAGGGCTCCAGTGTTCCACATTGATCATCTCTGTATAAGTTAAGACAAGACATCCACAATTTCAACTCCTTCCTCTGCTTTCTTTGAGAACTATGTTTTCCAAATGCATTTCAAAATTCACTGCATTAGACTATCACTCCACCTAATGATGGCTTTCAGTGGGCACCTGTAATATTGAATTAAAAGAACTGTATCATCTAACCTGGCGGTGGGCTGAGAGGGAGACACAAAACCTCCCAAAAATCAACTGTGAAGGACTGTTTGCTAATTCCTTTCAACTTCAGAAAATAATAAATAACAACAGCGTAGCTGAAACTCCACGTTTAGTCTCAATTAAAAAGTGTTAGGAGAGAGTCTAGAGCATTACACTAGCAGGATGATGTCCCTTTCCTGAGAGACAGAGAACTTGAAGACAGGAGGATTGTCAGCATATAAGTTGTTCTTTTAATCCTTTCTGGTGGGTAGTGGGGTACCTCATAAAGTACAATGATGGGTGCAGTTTTTATGGATGCTAAGAGTTAAGTTGTTGTGAGTTGTTGTGAGTTATCCTAACAAAAGTGGAATATGTGAGCTGGCTTCCTGTGGACTGAGAGAAATCTACTAACAGTAAGGTTTTGTTCTGATGCAGATCCTAGTTCCTTGAAACTTGCTTTTAATAGTTTGTGCTAGTTAGATATTAATGTCTAAGCTATACCAAAACCGTTGTGGCCTTTTATTCACCTTGTAGGTAGTAGCTTAAATCTGTGTGCAATCTGTTGATGAATATATCTGTATGTGCACATGTGGAGTGGTCAATGTAAGTGATAAAAGACGGTGTTAGACATGGACTGTGTTCCTGTTTGCTGTCATTTGCTCCAGATTCCCCTCTGAAAGAAAATGACACCTTAAAAAAAAAATCATTAGCTTGTCCTGGCCATTTTGACTGCTGGGTATTTATAAGAGCATGTTTTGCATCTTGTGGGAAAGGAAAAGTGGATTAAGTTTATAGTATATAATGCTTGGTATCTAAACATTTTTCCTTTTTTCGATTGGTCCTGTTTACCCCAGAAAACATGTAAGATTAAAAGTATGAAGACTTGAGACCTTTAATTTGAAACTTCAGTTAATGGTGTACGTATTTAGTTCTACTTAAATATCTTACTCTCTCTTTCCAGTTATGGAAATAACCTTAATATTTCATTCAAACCTAGTTCCACTGTTCCGTGAGATGCTTCATAAAAATTCCCATGTTCCCTTCATATTTGCATTTAAATTTTATATTAAGCCGTGTGTATGGGGTGATAATTAACTTTTTTAGTAATGAAGATTGATAAAATTCTGAAATGGAGCAGCACAATATTTTCGATATAGATTATTCTATATTATAAATTTTTGAAGTGCATTTTCTCTGCTACGCATATGTAAAAATGTTTATATGAAGCTGGCGGGTTTTATAAGTCAAAACATAACTCTTGTCACGGTAAGCAAAATTTATCAATTGACAGTGAGCTTAATGTATGTAATTAACAAGTTACTTGAAGAAAAGGAAGAACTGTTTTCCCAGTTAAATATTGCTACAGTTGCCTTTTTCAGTAGCTTGAGTATATTTAATGTTCTCTGCCAGCCCTAGGGCTGGGAATGTTTTTAGAGTGCTGTTTTTCATTTTGCTATTTTCTATGTAACATTTTCGTTGTTCAAACAGACAAAAGAATTCCTTATGTCTTGGGCACTAGAGCTTTGGGAAAAATAGTGCTTCAGCTTCTGTTGGTCATTGTATTTGAGACTGTCTATGTCTTTGTCAACATGGGAAAAAAATAATTGAAAAATGTGGAATTCATTAGAGAAGTCCTTGCCAAATGAGCTGAAAGTGATGTTTGATTACATTTTTTTTTGTGAAGCATTTTCTTATGAAAATTTGATTCTTTTTTCAGAACACTAGTTTCAATTAATTTATTTCAAATTCATAGTGTTATTTGAGTTTTTGAAATACTGAATGCTAACCACTCCATTTTATTAAGAGTCGTGAATGATGCATATTCTATACAATGATTGTATTATGAAATGCTGACTTACAGACAGTGAAAGAAGAAATGGTGAAAGGCTCAAGCAAAAAGTTCGTGACTGAATCTTAGCAGAGAATTTTAGCTTGCATTGGTACAGATGAAAGTTCGATATGCTGGGCAGTGGTAATTGCAGTACCAGACCCCATTTTCAGTTTATTACTTTTAAAACTTTAATCACTTAGTCTCAAAATTCTTAATCTCTCTTGTGTATCTTTGTTGGGCTGGATACTTTCAGGCAAAATTGTTAATTCAAGATTTGGGCAAGTGTATTGTCTTGACCAGGTTCCCTCTCCCAGCACATACATACATAGGCCTTTAAGAAGAAAAGTGAAGCCTTTGATTGGTAAATTGAATTTTGGCGAAGTTGTTTCTTTCTTTCCCAAGGATAGAAAAGAATTATATCCATGTCAATTTGAAGAAATCTGGAAAATTGAAGCCTTTAAGAGTACTGTGAGAGTATGTATATATGTAAGAGTACCTTATCTGTGTCCCTCCTTCCATTAGGTCATACACTCAAATTCTCTGTTGTTTTCATTTTGAGGTTAAAAAAAACATAAGGAAGGTGCAAGGGCATTTCAGAATAACAATGGCTATTAATAAGGCAAAAGGCCAAATCTGGACTCTCCAGTTCCGAAGCCATGCAGAATGACATAGTCATCTTTTTTCCTTTCTTTTTTTTTATTTGAAATTCATCTTCTGAAGACAGAATTTTACATAGATGCATTGTATGAAATGCATTCAAGCCTCTTAGTAATTGCTTTTAAAGGCAGTTTCCTTTTTGCCTAGGCTACATGCCGAATTTGACGTGTTGCAAAAGGAACTGTGGAACAGATCTGGCTGAAAGTGTCCAACAACAGCACTAACGAAAGTTTAGGAAATTTGTAAAAGTGGAAAATAACTTGATTCACCTTACACACAGCATGACACAGGGTCAGACATCAGTACACTCTACTGGTTTGTCTTGCTTTAGGTTTGTTTCATATAGATTTTTGCGGCCAAGTTGTAATGTAATGAGTACATATATTATGAATAAAATATTATTTTCCTGTCTAAAAAAGTTACTGCATCTTTTGAGTCAGTTGAACCAAACCACACTTTGTGCTTCATCTACGCTGTATTCTTGATGTACCTGCTGAAAGTAATATTCAGGAATACACTTGTGTGGTAAGAACATCGAGAAAAGTCTGCAAAAGCTCCCTTACTCGACTTCTTTTTTGTCATAATGAAATAATTTTGTTGAGGACCCTTTTTTGTATTATTTGAGAAAAATATTAAGTAAACATGATACAATGGACATGATGGTATTATTTCTCTGACTTTTTTAGTTCTTTTGGAAGTGATTTATATAATATTTAGCACAGTTCTACAACTAGCACATCTTCTTAAAACACTTCTATCTAACTACTGGCATTGTTTTAAATGCCATTAATTAACAGATTTTTGTATATAATAACTGGCCTTTGTCATTGCTTTTAAGATTTATGTATGCTATCTGAATTTTATTTGCCTTCACACTTTCAGCCATGGTATAGACCAACAACGTTGTAACAGCTGTTCTAAATAGTGTATCTAAACAATTATTTTCAGAAGTGCTGTGTGATGCTTCTTTTTTATATATATATTTATAGTGTGATTATGGTATAAGACTATCTGTTATTTTAAGATATGGGTGAACTTCTGGATGCATTTGAAAAAACTTATTACTAAATATTGCATGCTCCAGAACTAGTTTGAAAGAAACAGTAATTCTTGGTTTTGTGTATTTCAGATTTATTATATTGTTAGTCATTTTCTGTTTTTAAAATGGAGACTGAAAATGAATTGTGAAATGATAATGGAATATATTAAATATTTGCCTTGCAAGTTTGAAAAATTTTGCCTTTTATTTTTTGAAATAAAGGTTCTATATTAGGGTATATATTTTAAAATACAGGGATGTGTGTGTACTGTGGAAGTGAATGCATTACATTCTATAGTCTTGCTTTTTTGACCTCTTTATATTTTGTTTGTAAACGCATCCGGGAACTTTTTATTTAGAGCATTCTATGCATTGTTTTGATGACTTCACATATGCTTTAGATATACTTGAAGTTACAGTATCCACATAAGCTTTCCTGAACTTTATTTGTTGAAATGTTGATAATATCTAAGTTTCAGTGGAACAAAAAAAAAAAACCTTCTCAATCAAAGAAAAGGATCTTTTACATTGACATATACCATTGAATTTTAGGATGGCATAAGGGGCACAATGTTTTCCTATTTGGACACCACTTAGAAAGTTAGTATGGACATGTGGGCAGTCAGATACTGTCAATAAAGAGGGCTGGGAATTAAATTTCTTATTCCTTGTAACCGACAGAAATACAGTACTGACCCAGGCACTAGACGTTGCAGGTTTTTATCAAAATAGCTACTTCTTATCCTGATCATAAGAATCAGCAATACTTAAAAATAATGGCTGAAGTAGGGATGATGCTTCTAAAACCTGAAAGGAAAGCTTTTAAAATATTCAGAACTAATTATCGTAACTTCTTGCTTGACTGTTCCTATAGAGCTGAGCCCTGAGTACTCCCTGAACTCACTGCATTGCTCCTTGTAATGAAACAGCATCTGCTGATGCCCACTCTGAAGCTCCCAAGCTCCAGGTCATGGCTGTGAAGCTGTGCAATGTCATTGTTTACAACTGAGAAGTTTGACTGTGCTGTCTGCATAACTGCCCTTCGTGTGGTTGTGGGTTGCAGCTCAATACCCCTGCCTCACGCCTTAGCTTCCTCCTTCCCAGACTAAATAAGGCAGCTCCCTCAGCCTCTTCCTGCTGGTTGTATGCTGAAAGCTTCTTGCCATCTTAGTAGGTGTTAAGTGGACTCTTGCTTTCCCATCTTTCTCAGATTGGTTGGCCTGAAACTGGTTAGGGCATGTTAAGCACAGTCTCATTAGCTGAGTAGAGAGAGGTAATAACAATTGATTTGCTGGTCCTGTTTCGTTGAATCATGCAGTGTTTGACACTTAATTTAAACCCCAAGTCCTTTTAGCAGAGCTAAGAGTAACTCAGGCAATTGCTTCTTGATCTGAACTGATGAATGGAGTTATTCCCTGTCCATGCAAAATTTCATGCAACTTCTTCATGAACTCAGAGTTTGTCTGCTGGTCTAAGTCCTCAATTTGCTAAAGCAAATTTTGGATTGAGGCCTTATTATTCAGTGTGCCAGTCACCCTTAGCATCACTCTTAAAGTTGCAGAGAGTGAATTTTGTGTCATGGTGATTTTTTTTTCTGAACTCTATTAGCCCCCAAATCACCCCCTGTGATACTTTGTCAGTTATTGGAAACCATCTGGATTTCAAACTATAGTCTGTTGCTATGTGAGTCCAGCAGTCCAGCTGGCTTTCAACCCATTAGTCCAACCTTGGTAAGTAAAATGCTGTAGGAGACTATTTGAAAAGCCATGTGCTGAATGCGCTTTGGTATGTTACTGCCACGGCTCTTCCCTTTTTCACATAGACATTTCATCTTGGTCATTTCAAACATGAATGACTTGTCTGCCCTTACTCTTGGCTGTGTGATCTTTCTTATCCTTCACAATTTTGAAAATGAATCCAAGGGGGGCCCTGTGTATTTCCTCATCTCCTGTACAGTGGAATGAAGTGAGTTGTCTTTTCAAAATCATCCCTTTCTCACTTGGTAACCTTCCCTTTCATGACAGCACCTGCAGGATTTTGCCTCGGAGGTCCTTTGACAAACTAAGGTTTCCTCTTCCAAAGCCATGATACAGCTTTATCTAGCATTAGTGATGAAGAAATGGTAAACTCTTCTGTAATTTTTAAAAGTTAACAGTGATGAGAGACTGTACTTGCAACTTCCTTTGTTCTCTGGAGACAATATCCTGTTAAGCAATGAAGTTTCAGTAGTGCCATTAATCTTGTTAAGCTAACATATAGATAAAACCTGATCTTAATTGATTTCTGTGTTTCTCAGTCATAACAGCAGGAGCTTTACAGATTTTGACCTGGGCTGTGAAATACAGCAATTTGGTAAAAAGGTTCCACGTGAGTGACTTACACTCACGTGTAATAGTGAGAACTATTACAGTTTTAAGGTTTCTAGGAGTGGGGAGTTCTGGGAGGGGAGAACCCTATAAATGTCTTGAAGAAGAAATTACTTTTAAAAGTAAGTCAGAATACCCATCTGTTAGCCCATAATCTATGTTTTAGACTGAGCAGACTGTGATAGTTACATGAACCCTGTTACGTACAGAGGGACAACTAACACTTATGAGGCACATACTTCATCTAGCAGCTGAGTGGCAAAACAGAATTCTTCCTCTGGCTCTTTTTGTAGCACTAGTTATGCTTTGGTTTTTAACATAGTGAAGTCACAGAGGAAGTTCTAAATGCTTCACTAATATCAATAATCAATAACTGGTGGCTTAGTTGCTTAGGTCTACGTTTTCTTTAACAGCAGCATGAAAACCTTGCAGTCCAGAGGCTTTGCACTTGACTCCCCAGTTGATGGTGAGTGTCAAGTGTTAAAACTTAGACATTGCAATGAAATTTATATTTGTGTGCACAGACGGCTGAAGACCAAGGCTTGATGGGTAAAGACCAACTTAGTTCTAAAGTGAAAATATTTTCCCATTTTTTTGTTTAGCTTCATTCCACCTTTATGAATCAAAAACAAAACCAAGGGGGAAATAAACCCCTGTCTGTGAGGAAATACCAAATTTCTTTCTTGTAAGGCAAAGTTTTACTTTTCAAATTACATATGCACTCATTTCAGAGACTCAAAGTATCTTGACAATTGCATTTCAGTTAAGAAATACAAAACTTCAGTTTAAAAGATCAACTTTCACAGAGTTCAAAATTAAAATATTCTGTCTTGAAGTTGGTAGTTATCTACATAAAATAACTTTTTAAATTTCTGTGCTTATATTGCCTTTCCTTTGTGTTGCTTTGACATTTTGCGTTTTCAATCCATCTTTCTGAGTGAAATAATTGAATCTAATATGTAACTCCGCTGTCAGGATATATGTGCATTTAATAAGACTTCCCATCTGTTTGCTTTCAAAACCAGAACAGCGTTCTCCTCCTAGAAGCCATGCTAAAACACATGGAGGACGGGGAGGTGATTAGTGGCAGCCAGCTTGACTTCACCAAGGGCAAGTCTTGTGTGACCAACTTAGTGGCTTTCTATGATGGAGTAACCACTGCAGTGGACACAGGAAAACCAACAGATGTAATCTATCTGGACTTCTGCAAAGCCTTTGACACAGTCCCCCAAAACATCCTTCTCTCTAAATTGGAGAGATATGGATTTGATGGGTGGACTGTTCGGTGGATAAGAAGCTGGTTGGATGGGCGTATTCAGAGAGTAGTGGTCAATGGCTTGAAGTCTAGATGAAGATCCGTGACAAGTGGTGTCCCTCAGAGGTCTATACTGGGACCAGTGGTGTTTAATATCTTCAACAATGATACAGACAGTGAGATTGAGTGCACCCTCAGCAAGTTTGCAGATGACACCAAGCTGAGTGGTGTAGTTGCCACAGTGGAAGGATGGGATGTCATCCAGAGGGACCTGGACAGGCTGGAGAAGTGGTCCTGAGGTTCAATGAGGCCAAATGCGAGGTCCTACACCTGGTTTGGGGCAATCCCCGTTTTCAGTACAGGATGGGAGATGATGTGATTGAGAGCAGCCCTATAGAGAAGGACTTTGGAGTGTTGGTCGATGAGAAGCTCAACATGAGCCAGCAATGTGTGCTCACAGTTCAGAAGTTCAACTGTATCCTGGGCTGCATCAAAAGAAGTGTGGCCAGCAGGCTGAGGGGAGTGATTCTGCCCCTCTATTCCTTTCTTGTAAAACCTCTTCTGGAGTATTGTGTCCAGTTCTGGAATCCTCAACATAAGAAGGGTATGGAACTGTTGGAATGGGTCCAGAGGAGGGCTACAAAGATGATCAGAGGGCTGGAGCACCTCCCATATGAGGACAGGCTGAGAAAGTTGGGGTTGTTCAGCCTGGAGAAGGCTCAGA